>NW_010231185.1:0-13243 GCF_000690775.1 Eurypyga helias
CAGTACTCCAGGTGGGGTCTCATTATGTATCATCATTATTATTATTATTATCCTTTATTTATTTATTTATTATCATTATTTAGCATCAAGTGCTTGGATGTTTCACGCAAAAATATGCCCTATCTCCCTTGAGCAGTAACTGAAAAAAGATAGTTGGACCAACCCCCTCTGAATTCCTTGGAACAGCCAAGGTAACATTTTCAAAATGTTGGGCTTTTGTCCCATGTCATGGATGGAAAAAAGAAATCTTCAATAAACTAGATGGGACAGCTCTTCATTCTCAGCACCTTACCCTATGCACTGGTTACAAAAGGAAAATCCTTTCTCTGCAGGCCAGATGTTCCTTGGCATTTCTTTTCTACTGCTGAGTCTGCCAACTGCTAGATAAATATGAGAGATCAATAAAGATTTTCATCCGTGGATGTTACAATGTACATGAACACACCGTACACATCCACAGCTGAGACTGGAATCCACAGGCCAGAGCTACTTCTTCAACCATGCAGGTACAGACTCTTCTGACAGGGGAACTGAAGTGACCTCTAGCAAGCTGGGAGCATGGTGCCAGCACACCAGACTGTCTTGACGCCATGTCTTCTGATTTTGTAATAGCAAAAGTAAGATCAGGCTGGTCATGCCTCCCAAGCCACCAGGAAATAATCAAGTATTTCAACTCCCCACCACTACCTGGGAGTTTAGAGCATGCAGAGGTGAAGCTCTGATTTGTCTAGAGTTACAGTAGTAGGTAGGGTATAAACAGGACCCATATTCAGAAGCCGTTGCTTTAAGGTCCCTTCCAACTCAAACCATTCTATGATTCTGTGATTCCAGATTCCTTGCTTAGACCACTCTGACTCTTTCGCTGTGGGATATTCTTATCTGAAAGCTGCTTTATGGAGGCTTACCTTACTTTAGATGAAAACATTAAATAGAAAGTATTTACTTCTGCGCAACATAGACTAACCAAGACACTGTGAGTACAAGGCAGCTGCTGTTGGAAAGTGGACAAAACAGGCTTAACAGCTATGCAGTTTGGAGGCAGAAGAGAAGCATTTCTGGCAGCATTTAGCATGTGAGACAGACACTCCAGGAAGACCCAATGCACGTGCACTGTACCAAGAACCTGCCCACTAACAGTAAGTCACAAATATTTGAGACGCACTGCACTCACGGTACAAGCATGGATTAATCATGACGCTTCTTGTGTTGCATAACTATGCATGTGCCTCCTACCCTTGTGCATGAACTTCTGTGAGGAAGTCCTAGACAGAAACATAGCCATGCGTCCAAGTAAAAGCAACGTGAACGGTGCAGCAGACCGGACACGACCAGTGCCAGGTTGTACTGTCAGGTTTCACTCTGTGCACAGCTGCGTTCAGATAGCCTAAACTCTATTAACCTCAGAGCCTACTGATCGGGCACCCTGATGGCCTGGAGTGAAGTGACAGAAAGCAGCAAACCCGGGGTCTTCGGCAGAACTCAGGCTCTCTAAATGTGGCAACAGTTTCTGACTCAGCACACTGCATTCCCTCTCCATGTCCCATTTTCTCTTCTTAGAACAAGAAATATAAAAACTGGTTGCTTGTCCTCTATCAGCGCTGTGGTGCTCTGAGCAGCTACATAAAGTGCGTTGAGATAGCAATGTAAAAATAGCCAGGCAAAAAGTTAGCATAATAAACAGACTTATTAATACAGAATGGCCTGTGAAATTATTATAATTAGGATAAAACTGCAACGAGTCTCCTTCTGCGTTCTTTACAGCATAAGGTGATCATCATTTGAGAGGTCAAGGAAAAAAAACACAACCCTCCCTTGAGATATACAATTAAACATATCAAAGAGGTTATTTGCGTCCATCTGTAGCATCTGGCACTGGCCATGGCCAGAGACAGAATACCAGACCAGATGGACCGATGTGTATGGCAATTCTTATCATCTTATGTGATTAATTTCTTCCTTCAGGTTAGCTATGTCTCTTCTAATTGTGTATCAACATCTAACCAAAATTAATGCTGACATATCATTGATTGTACTGCGAGTTTATCTGCAGCTCAGCATTCTGGGACAGTTCAGTCTCTTGCTTACCTCAACTCTAATGCAGGATTTCTTTATCAGTGAATTTCTACATTCACTCATACATTTTCCAAGCCTTGTCCTCAGAGATTACCGACAAAATCCATGACTCAACTGTAATTTGAACCAAAAATCTTTTTTTAGTTCCTGAATCTTTGCTACTGGAAGACTGTAGCCTACAAGACTCTAGACGACAAGACTCCAAATGATTTTCTTATAGCTACACTCTTGTCTGTAAATTTATAGGGCCTAGGTTTGCATGGCAGAATCCTAAAACCTTCCCACAAATTCTTTTGGAATGACTGCACTGTTTTTCTTTGGTTCATTTCAAGACATGCAGAGATAGCAAAGATAACAGAAATCTCATCTTTTACAAGAGGCATCAACTGCATTTTGATTTTTGTTTTGTTCTTTTTTTTTATTGGTTGATTGTTTGGGGGTTTTTGTTTGTTTTGGTTTTGGGGGTTTTTTGTGTGTGCATTAGGATGATATAAGAAATAACAATTATTGAATTCTACAATTTTATCATTGTTTTATAAATAATTATAAACCATTAGCACTGCACCATAAAATGATGACGTTGTACTGTCATATCACACCAGGGACACTACCGCATACTTTAAACTTTTTGGCTAACTAGGACTTCTGTAAACACAGTTGGGTTTAGCTACATGAAGGTCAGGGACTGAATCAGCGACCCTAGGTGCCCTTGAATACTACAGGAAATACAGAAAGGTTATAGAACTGGGTTGCTGCAGGATGGTCACTCAGGCTATGAAATGGGATAAAAGAAGAAACAAAGAGCTCCTGCAGAAATGACTGCTTTGTCTTTACTCAGTATTCAGGGGGAAATAAGTCTCCACATACAACCCCTAGCCCTTTCTTGAATCTGAACTCAGCTTCCCTATGGACATGAATCACACATAATCCTAAACCTCAGCAGAAACGTAAAAACCAGATACTGCTTCTGAAGAGAAGCAAGCTTCCCTGAAGAGAAATACTACACATATCCCTATGTGCACATGAAGGGATGCCCCAACAAAATTGCTCACTCTTCAGACACTGCACAGAACAAACTGCTCCTCTGTCTCCTGTTGTGTGACAGGAGCACAGGCAGGGCAAGCACACACCCCGAGGCACCGCTGCCAACTGCAGTACAGCCCAGCCTTACCAGGGCCTGTCCCAGTGACCTTCTTAGCAATACAAATAAAGCATTGCATAGCTCTTTCCATGCTGAGCAGCAGCAAAATCCACCCTTTCCCCTTCTATGGAAATTAGTTTTTCTAAAAAGTGCGTTGACTTTTTAGACCAGTAGTTAATAAGCTAAATATATTAATGCCTCATTCTAGACATTGGCAAGAACACTTCCAAGAACACAGGCAATGGTAAAGAAAAATAATAAGCTAAGCGGTTGTTTCAATCATCACAGTAACCAGATTTGTAAAAATGTATGGAGTACTTTGAAGTCCAGGTCCAAGGTCAAAAGAGTGTGTGGCTAAAAAGACCAGTGTAAATTGAGCATCAGCAGCCTGGGGCTCCGGTGGGCAGGCTGTAAACCCGACAGCCTGCTGTGACCCTACAGCCTTCTGCAGACCTTACAGCCTGAACCTCCTCAGTTCACATCGAGAGGAGCCAACAGGGCAACCCTGCTGCTGAGCTCCGATACGTCTTCCTTTCCCATTTCTTTACTGTATTTTTTCCTCTGCCTTCAAATTGTCTGTGCCTTTTGCTGAGTGCTACTTGGATCTTTAATGGTTCTTCTGATAATTCCTGCCTCCTTTACTTCTGATTAAAGAGAAAGGAAGAATGGGAATTGTACCCTTGACTGATTTACACTTCAGCTTAATTTCTATCTTCCTCCTCTTCTCTCCCTCACCTCTTCTTTCCCTGGGTAGCCAATCACGTCGACAATTTTGTTCACAATTTTTGGTAAAATGAATTGATTGAACAGTTGCAGACAAAATCTAACTTGTGACTGAAGCAGAGGACAGTGAACAGGGACATTGAAAATAGAGGCTGGGGTGATGTGGTCAGCTCTTTAGGTGACTGGTATAAAAAATCCACCTAGAGTTCTGGAACCAGCAAAGAGAAATGCATCTCCGTAATGCTCCTTGAAGCAGTAAATGAAACCGTCACCAGCAGCAGAGAATCACTCGTTCCCAGAGAGAAATGACTGAAAAAAACCCACTGCATTTAACCACGCAGCCCAGGCATTCCCCATTTTTCTGAGACTTGGGACGAGGATCAATATTTCTTTGTAGAACTGGTTGCGTGAGAAGGTACCAATCCTTCTCAGGGCATTACAAGGATGAATTCCCAGGACCTCATCTAAAGACAGTACAGGAGCCATAGCACTGTGACAGTCCCTAAATTCAAAGGACCAAATATCCTGAAGGCTGAAGTTCAGAAATATCTTTCCAGTATGCTGGGAAAGAACACTAACAATACAGTGCTTTTCCTTTCAGATGGATTATGTCAGGATCTAAAGAGATTTTAAACATTCAACACATTTCTGTGCTACAACTTAGGGAAACCGAAACACTTGACAATATATGACGTGCCCCCAGAATTCACCATCCACCATGTCAGTGTAGGCCAGTGGGAGAGCTAGGGAAAAAGTCTGGGAATTCTTGCCTCAGTTCTGCTCAGTGCTGCTGCTCAGCATTGCCCATTGCCAAGTGGGATCTGGCTTCACTGACACCAATGGCAAAAGTTGTCACCACAAAGGGCTCAGATCTTCACCACTTCTGTACATCAGCTATTAAGCATTAACTAGTGCAGTAGGGGAGGCTGCTCATTTTGCTAGTGTGTATTTTCCTAATGACTGGGCCAGTAAAAGTAACCTGAAGGTATAGCTTGTTAAGTAGAAAGCAACTGTCTGGATAACAATTACCTGAAACGAAATAATTTTAGATACACTACTGGCATTCACCTAAGCAGAATTTGCCACCCCGATCTTCAGTTACAAGATATATCCTTGTTTTCCTCAGCTAATACACATTGATTCCAGGGGACAGACACCCGCATCACCTTACTCTGTTCCAGCAAGCCTGGTGTGCTTGTAGTGCCTAGCATCAGAAAAGCAAGTCGCCAGGCAAAGGGATGCTTGCAGGGCACAGACACTTTTCTCCATAGAAAAAAAGTTTAAAAAGAGGATAGTAAGAATTCTTTGCTCTGTTTCTCTTCTTCAAGCCTGTATAAGGTGCTGAATACATTTCTCAAGGAAAATTAATTTCTTTGCCTTCTTCTTGCCGCTAATGAACTGCCTCTGAATGCATGAGGGCACAGGAAGGAAAGCAGACTCCGTGGTGAGATAATACAAAGTGAAAAGGCATTCAAAGCCATCAGCATCTTGCAAACCTACACTGACGGAAATATGCTGGACTGTAGACAGGGAAGCAAGATCAGAGAAACTTGGAATAGCTTTGGCATTCATTACTTAACTGCAAAGAAAAGATGACACTGGAGGAGCAGGGGGTTCTCCTGCAATCCTAGAGAGAGGTTATAGAAGCAGATACCTAGATGCAGGTCACTAGCATTCCTAAACACTGCACTCGGTGGACCTCAGTGAACGACAAACTCTGCTGTGAAAGCCCAGGACATCATAATTGTCAGTAGAATAATGAGAATGTGAAAAAAAGCATTAAGATTAGCTAGCCTTAGACAAGCAAATCAAGAAGAACAAAGAAAGGAAAGAGGAAAAGGTAAGGTTTTTACCTACTGTTTTCACTTTCACCAGGTATAAAAGACCCAAAACACTTATATGTCATAAAATACATCTATATGACTAAAAGCTCTAATAGTCTTTGGAGTGCAACTGTCTCAGGTGATTGCCATAACTCAGGGAAGTTATAAAACATTAACTAAAATAAAGTTAGAGGTTTAATCCAATAAACAGAGGAATTCCTAAGTGTTCAACCAGACAGGGAGAATCTTTCCACTATGGACAGCCAAACCTTGGCAGAACCCATTTGCTATGTCCAGGCAGCAGAACAACTGAATCAAAACGATTCAAGCCTTTTTTTCTGCTTCTTTTCTTTGAAAACATTTGCATTTCTTCAGCAATTTGAGGTCAATTCTTATTTGAGTCAAACATGTTCACTCGCCCTGCAGAAGGCAGGCAAATCTCAAACCATCTTGCAACATTTGCTAGCACAAGTCCATGCTTAAGAAGCCAGGTTTTCTGCCTGACAAACTGAGCAGTGGTGAAAGTTTTCAATTTTCATAAAACACTGATAGATCTGGCTTCTCTAAAGCCATGTTTATGTATGCTCTGTAGGTGAGGTTAGGACAAACATTGCTAACGGACAGTGTGCTTGATACACAGTTGTCTACTCTGTGTTCTCTCCCTTACCCACTCCGTTACTGCCTTCCCAGTGCTATTTAGGAAATTTCCATACTCTGCAGCTTTGCCCTCATGGCATGGTTGGAAACCTTCACTAACGGTGGGGGACATTTGTGCACTGAAACATCTGGTAGCTGAAACAGAAAACCTGCAGAACCAGCCAGATGAGCAGCAGATGAGCAAGGAACCAAAGGGTTCACCAAACACATCCAGCTGATGTCATCCAGAGTGATACTAAAGATCAAAGTGTCAGGAAAAAGCAAACTTCACCTGCTCTCCGCTTCCAATCATTTGATCTGCTTGATGTAGATATTCTGAATTTCTTCTAAATTCACAAGGATAGCATGGAGATGGATTTACCCTACAGTTATTACATGGAGCCTGGCCTGTTGAATGATCAGGTGAGTCAACCTGATGGTACTCTTTTCCTGAGCCCTCTAGAAGACAAAGTCTTCCCTGATTCTTTACCATGTCCTATTCACAGAATAAGCAAAGGGTCTTTTTTTATCAACATCTTCTATCTTTCTGATTCATTCACCTTGTCCCTTGAGCTTCTACAGACACAAGGCTCTCTAGAGACTGTGAAATATTTTCCACCCTCCTCTTCTCCATCATCAGGAAAGCAAAGAGATGAAAGGTGTAAAACTAAGAGGTGATAAAGTAAACCTTAGCACTGGATCAATTTAGTAATGTCCTTTATCAGCCCGCTATTCATGCTTAGCAACCACTATAGCTCACACCAACTTCATTTTCATTTTAATACACCATGCAGAAAAGCAGCCTAAATATACATCCCCAGATCTAAAGCATATAATCTGTAAACTACAGGAACAGGCAGATCATTTCCATTAGTTTCTTATGTAGCAAAAACCACAATTTGCACCCAAAGCATATAATTATATTCAAATTCTAAAAGACAGTGTCGGAAGTACTTTAAATTCATAGTTTGGGAGAAAGTCACTCAGGGGTATAAGTAGTTATGTTTTAATGTGCAAAAACAACACACACACACACACACACACACACAAAGACAGTGCGAGAGAAGTAATTTGTGAAAGTGGTGAGGGAACTGTGGTGAACTGCAGGCCTCCGGCTCCAGCGGCTGCCCGGAGTTCGGCACAGCCGTCACTCCAGCCGAAACTCTCCTGCTCCTTTGGAAACACCAACACTGGTATATGGCACTAGAGCCTGTTCGGGCCTTAGAGCCATGAGAGAAAATGCTCCTGGGATCTCTGTCCAGAATTATCTTGCTTGTCTTTCAAGCAGAGATAGAAACAGGCTGCTCTTTTAAGTTGCTCTGACATCTAAAGTCCAAGAGGACTATTGGGATTTCACACAGGGGGCGTGTGGCCCCCTGCCAGGGATCTCAAAGCACACAGGTATATCAAGATTGCTCACCTCATCTAGGAGATAAGTGGTTTTCTCTTCATCTCACAGACGAAGGAAACAGGTCAGAGTGAAAGGCAATGTTTCACCAAGGTCACACAACAAATCGGAGCCACTGGTCAACAGCGTGTCAGCTTGTGCACAGAGGTTACACAGAGGACACAAAACCCACCTTTTCCTCTTCAGTGTAAGTCTTCTTTTACGGTTATCAAAGCCCACCAGAACAACAGAAATGCCAAACCAAAAGATATCTGCCAGCCTGCACAGGACTGACATCCTGGGCAAATACAGAGATGGCCAATCTTCTTAAGGCACAGCAAGTGGAAATGGAGAAAATATGGTCGTCCTGTGTACTTCCCAGACAAAACTTCTGTTCCTTGCACTTATAAGTTCCAGCTCTTCTTTCAGTTACTTTCTGTACGGCAAAGCACAGAATTTTAAAACATCCAGCTGGAGACTATCCTGTTCTTCTCGGTATTCCCACCTCAGATGACCTAGGCATGTTTTCCTGCTTTTAATGAGACCTGTGTAAGGAAATTGAAGCTTCCAACAGCACTGTAGGTAACAACCTGCTGACTACCATAACATTGCTCACGCATATATTTTCATGCTGTGGCAAAAGAAGACAAATGAGAAAAAAAAAAAAAGACAACAAGGAAACTGGCCAGCATCTTTAAGAAAAATGTCTTCCATTTTTTAAAATGTAGAAATATTATAAGAAGTGCCATTCTCATTCTGCAGCATTCTGACTGTGCGGCTTGTGTCACACATCCCAGGATTCTTTACAACTTCAATGCCTATACAAAGCATACAGCAGGATCCTTCATCTGTCTTTGAAACGCAGTCACCTCTGCAGCAGAATGTGGCAGTTGCTTGACAAGTCAGGGCTGTATTATCCAAAAGCAGAAATGATAAAGAGAAGAAGAAACCTCTCTCCACTCTAAATTGCAAAGGAAATACAAGGAAGAAGAAAGCCTTGATCTAATTCTGACTCAGGACTAGCATTCCCACTTTTTTGCAAATGTGCTATGAGATAGTGAGCAAGCACAAAGTAGCTATTAGAAGACGGGCTTTTTTAAACACGTGTCAGAGATTGCACCTTCAGCAGCATGGGTCTGAGCAATGTTTCAAAGGGCACAGAGACATATATTAAATAAGAATGACGGGGTTCAACAATAACATTAGGTTTCTCATGTTCCAGACCTCGTAAGGATCAAGTACCAGGCGAACAGACTTAAGCTTCAATTTTACAGTACAGTGCAAGCTATTCCAAGGTGGGAACAGTTAATACTGAGCACTCTGTAGGACAACAGAATAAGAAGTTAAAGCACCTGATCAGAACTGTTTGATATAAAAGTTTGCAAATGATCACCTTGCTTCAAGGAAACAGCCTTTGCATATGCCAGAATTTTCCTGTGTTCAACAACCTAATGCCGTACTTTCTTAGAGCTACAGAGACTTGGCGCAGGGGGGACAAAGCTCAGCTATGATCACTTAAACAAGATTAGAGGGTCTAGGGAGTTTGGATGCTTAGATTTCTGGGTAGTCAGGTTGAGACAATTTAAACAGACCTCACCTTCCTTTAAAAATACCAGTCATTGTTAATGCCTCTGAAGAAGGGAATGTAAACATTCAGGCATATAGAATCACTAGCGTTTTGAAAAAAATTATGTTTCACTGCTGATAGAGACTAGAGGCAAGCCACAGAAAGTAGACAGGCTTCTAGCTTTTCACCTTTGCAGAACTTAACTGCAACCCTAATTTCAGCTCTGAATGAAGTTAATTTTACTGGATCGCTGACTGCTCTCTATAGGATGATTTTTCCCTTTTGTTAAAACTACCAACCTTTGCTCAAAGTAATCTCCCGATGACGGTGAAACAGGGAAGGTCCTGCTCAGTACTGGGGAACAGGCAGTTCCAAGGAGTGGGAATTAGTTTTCTATTTTACAGAAAAGGCAGGATTGCAGTAACAAAGACACTTGAGATGAGGAATAGATCACACCGGAGGAGCAGCAAGGAGTAGATGTGTATTATTAAGAGGGTGCACTGTCCCAGCTGTGTGTGGCAAGCTTTAATGCTGGTTTGCAGAATATCTGCCTAGTTCATGGAAACACTCCCTTGATTTGTCCAAGCATTTGTTCTCATTTGCTAATTTTAACAGAAGACACAAGACAAGAAATGCTTCATATAAAATGACAGACTTCTAAGAACTAAGGCCTAAGAGTTACAGCTACAATCTGGTGGCTGCTCACTGCCAGTCCTTGTAACAAACCTTCACTTTTTGCTGAGACTTGTGCAACAAACAGCCTGAGCAAGCCCAGTCCCCACAGAGGAAACCCAAGAGAAATGGCCCCAGGCCCATCACTGCTCCCCCAGCTGTTGCTGCTGCACAGCCGTACTCAGAAGGCTTCGGCAACCTGCACGAGGCATCACACGTCACCTCTGTGCGTCCCTGCTCCCCACCCGTTAAGGAGGGACAGAATAAAAACAGCTGGAGAAGAAATGGAGAAACCAAATTAATTAATTCATCACTCAGACAAAACATGCAAAAATCTCTCAATTTTATCTGTCAACCGAAGGCATACATTATTCATCAGCTGAGGCATGAAGAAGTGGGAAGAGGGGCTGTGAAGCCACTGCTGCAGGCTCTGGCAAAGTGGCTGGCCCAGACGGGTGATAACTGCTAGGCGGAAGCACATGTGGACTCTCAATAAACGCAGCCCCAGCTTTGTTCCACCACTGGATATATTTTTCTCCCTCTGTCCCACAATCCCTTAGTGAAACAAAGAGGAATCATGGCTCTCCCTTCCTATCAGTTGGGGAGAAAGATCCTGCCAGTCTAGGAAGGTCCTCATGTGGAAAAAAAACTTCTTCCAACTTGCTGAAGTCCCCTGCCTGGCCAGGCTTGCTCCCCAGCTGACAGGGAGGTAAACCTGTTACAAAGATTTTCTCGAGAAGATGCGCTGTGCCAAGTTTTACATTTGCAGGTTGCAGCTCAACTCCCGGAAAGCACCAGCTGGGTGATTTCAGAATTAACTCTCCTAACACAAGCACTGTAACGACTACCAGATCGGAGCCCCGTCCTCAAGTAAAGCCACAACAAGGGTTTCCACCAATTTTAACGCAGCACTGAACACAGACTCCAAACAAGTGTTTGCTGCTTGCAAGACATTTACCTTTCCTCTGTTCTAGATACTAATCTGCTTCTTCAAACAGACTGAAATCTACTGGGATGTATAAGAAAAAGCAAACTAGAGTTAGATACAAAACTGAGCCACGGTGATCAGCACTGGGGAAGCAACGTGGCAGGGCGACTGCAGTCCTGACCCAATTCCTTCCAAAACCAGTATGAATGTAGCCACCAATTAAGGCAGGAGTCAGAGTGGATTTTTTATTTCTTCCTAGCAAAGAAAAAAATCAAAATCCCAGGAAACACAGGGAGTGCATGGCTTCCCTGGGATCTGACTCCTCAACTCTGTCATGGATCCAAATTCCAAGGGCCTCTGCCATGCAGCAGTGAAAGAAAACACAAAAATAAACCATGCGTGTATTTAGAAGACCAACTGTCTTTGTGGTCTCTTTTTCCTCTCTCTTTCCGCATGTGTGTCGTTCCACCCCCTACCCCCCCACCTCCTAGCCAAAGGGGGTTTCCATGCCAGCTTTGCTACATGGCATGATTAGGAAAGGAAAAAAACATCTCACACTGGCTTATGTACCAGCCTGAGCTCCCCAAGCTCTCCATTTCCCTTGATTCCTTACTGCAATGAGGACACAGGAAAAAATGCTTGTCTCTCACTCAAGTTAATAACAGCTTTTGCTCAGGGCTCTTAAATGAGGCTTTGCTGGGCTTTCAGGGCAGATGGAAAAGTCATCAAGGAGAAAAGAACTATCATTTCTTGACCAGGAAACAGAATATGGACTCTCCCGCAGACTACTGCCTGCCTTTTACATCAAGGCTAACCACTATCACATTTTACAACATCCTTGTCTCCTTTCTTCACAAGTGACCTATGAGCCTGACTTTGCCATCCCCTTCCATCATAGGAGCACTCAGCTAGAAAAGCATGTCTGCTCAGGGCCAGAAGAAGAACCAGTGTCAGAAAGGAGGGAGAGGACCAGTTGGAAGGAGAGGGGAAGGGAGGGGAGAGCCCTGGGACAGTTGCTTGAAATGCCGCATGACATGACTGCAGCAGGCGCTAGGAGAATGTGCTAGCAGGGCTGTGTCAGGGTTACAGCAATAATGAAACCTGGAGTGTCATGGCTAAGCGCATGACCAGCAGAACAGTCTGAAGAGTTCAAACAGCACAGCAAAGGATGGACCTCCAATTAAGGCTACAGGTACACTGGCAGAGTTGTAGGAGCTCAGTAGTGCAGGTCTGAACCAAGGTGCCCTGGAGAGGGAACGGGCTCAGATCACAGCCAGGAAGCAGATGCTGTGGGTCAGAACTGAGCACCAGCAGAGCAGAGCTCCGCTAGCAGAAGGTGCTTTGCCAGAGCTGCTGGAGGGTGCTGGGAGCGGGAGCACTGCAGGGCAGGTTGCGGGTGCTCTGGCAGTGCGGGAGGGGGGAGCCCAGTGCACTGCAGAACAGGACCATGCTGCAGAGGCGAGGCCTCAGGACGAAAACAGCACTGGGCAAAACGGGTCAAAATGGACGTGCACGGCCAGTTCTGCCCACATGAGTGGCAGCACCCTTTCAGCCTATCAATCTCCCACTTCTATCCCAAAGCTCACATCCACCCCAAAAAGCAAGAGAAACATGTTCAGGCCCCACATGGGAAGGGAACTAGGGCCATGCCAGACATCAAGACAATCTGTTAAGCACCACCCATGTGAAACTCTGTTATAGGCTATTAATCATAAGCAGCAGAAGCCCTGTTATTTGCAGCAATACTCAAGGGCCATGTGAGACAACCCCTACTGTACAAAAGTGAGGGATACAAGGGATCAGCCAGACCCTGCCCTAAAGGGTTTCCGACAGCAATAGTTTAAAGGAAAAGCAAGCTGGCAGGGAGGACAGAACTGGGCACAGTGGTAGAGATTTCAGCCACCTTTCCAATATACCACTACCTTTGCCTAAAAGGTAGCAGAGAAAAGCTGGATTCACATCTTGGCCAGACCTGACCCTGACCCTGCAGTCCTGCAGGGAAAGGGCCAGGCCCCGGCTTGCTGGCCTCACCTGGCTAATGAGGCTGAAGGCAGAAGCCAAGGGACATAGGGAGAGGTGAAAGTGGACATGAGGGTGAGCCCCTACTTCAGCCAAGCCTGGACCAACTCATCTCGGGGTGGGCAGTCAGGAGACAGGCAGAGGCAGTGCTGGTCCAGCCGCTGAGCATTGCTCAGCATTTCAGGGGCAGGATGCTGGTGGGTCCCCCCGTCTCCCTTAGCATCTCTCAAACCCCCTCTTCCCCTGCTGCCGGAGTGGAAACACACTCCCTATT
>NW_010231186.1:0-32745 GCF_000690775.1 Eurypyga helias
CCAGTGGTGCTGTGCAATGATGCAGCTCAGCCGGGCGCAGCGGTGACCTAGAGCTGCTCCTCCTTCCCAAACGAGTACGAAAATAACAGCGGAACCGTCCTTAGCTTTTCTCTGTTGGGGATTTTGTTGGTTTGTTTTATGATTTATAAAAAGCTCTTCCCAAACCCAAGCGTGTGCTCCGTTAAACCTCCGTTCCGTCGTGCAAATTGTTGTGGACTTTGATTTCCAAGTTCACCTGCTTCACCTTCCGGCCTTTCCCCTCGCCGATGCCCCCGTTCTCCCTCAATATGTTAATATTCCTCACGGTGCAGTACCGGCCGTCCAGGGCCTTCCCTGCACCCCTGGGCAGCTCCACCTTGGTGTTCAGGGGATGCTCCTCCAGGGCGGCTCTGGCCGCCTCCCGCTTCCTCCGCAGCTTTCCACACCTCCTGGCGAGGAGGCAAACCCCGGAGAGCACCAGCAGGAGCAGGGTGAGGGCAGCGAAGGCGCTCCCCAGGGAAGCGCCTGTTTGAGATAAGGAGGCCGCGACAGCGGCTTCCTCCCTCTCCAAGATCAGTGACTTCATGTTGGTGCCGTTCTTGACCTGGTCGCCTTCGTTGTCGTAGACCAAGGAATCGTCCAGCATCGGCCTCCCGTCGCTATCGACCAAGTCCCTGCGGGCGCGTTTCCAGCGGGCAGCGAGGGATCGCTGCACACGAGGCCCCGCCGCGCTCTCGGGGCTGATGACGTAGATGACCTGAAGGTACCACTGGTGTCCAGCTTCCACCTTTAAGAAAGGGAAGACGGGAAATTCAAACTACAGTTTTTAGATTGAGTGATTTTGTGGAGTAAAGGCAGAGCCGGCTGCGGTTTTGTCCCGTTTCCCGACTCATGCAAATAGTGGCAGACAAGGTCTGTGTGGTTCTACAAGCGCCTGCGATAATATTCATCACGAGGTGAGGTGTTGGGTCTTTTGTCTGTCTCTGGCAACTGCCATAATTAATTCTGGAACGTTAATAATACGTTTTTAAAGAGCTGCTTTCCTGAGTGCTTTGGAAAACAAAAAATGTAGTCACCAGAATAAACTACTCATCTCCTTTTTCTGTGTTGGAGTTTGCTTCTTAATTGGCTCCACTGTTGATTTATGGTAAAAAAACACTTAAGCAAACAGAGGTCACCCAAAGAGGGCCTCTCTGGGGAGGGCCAAACAAGCCCAGGAACCAGGATATAAAGTTCTGCCCTGGACTGAGCTTCCTCTGAGTCCCTCCTGTTTCTGCCAGTCTGCTCCGCCACTCCGAGTCTGGTACTCCCAGCTTCTACGCACAGACAGGAACCGCAACCAGAGGTCGCCTGCCCCAACACCGGGAAGGGGCGTGGAGAGCTCTGAGCTGCGGCTGCCTTCAGAGGAAGGGCTGGCGCCGTTGGCACTGCTGAACAGAGACTCTGGTTCCTCACCTCGCGTTTACACCCAGGCAAATCAAGGAGAGGCCTGCTACCGTACGACCTGCAAGCGCAGATAATCACGTGGACGGGAGGCTGCCTTGCTTCACGGAGACCACGCTGTGGGTGGGTGTGGAGACAGCGCGTCCCACCACGCCAGCAGAAGGGTTGGCTGAGCGTTGCTGTTAAAAGGCAGAGGGCTGCAAGGCCTGCCCTAGCGTTGATTTGGTTTCTCTAGGCAGTGTCAGGCCCAGAGCCTACAATTTGAAAGCGCTGGGAACATGCTGGACAGAGAAGTTGCTTTTGGGCTACCGATACCACGTGGCACGTACCTTGTAGAGAGCATCCACCTTGAGCGTAAATCCATCGACTCCGGGCATGCTGCTTACTGCATGAAATTCGGAGAGTTCAGAAGCAAAGTGGGCGTCAAAAGGCACGTCGTGGAAATACTTATCGGTCACTTCCGGTTGGTTTCGATCCTGGGAATCAGAGAGGCGTCATGAAAAGGGGTGCATGCCATCACCTTTCCCAAGGGAAGCCCCGTGTGCTGCTGCAGACATCGAACCCAAACGCCCAGTCTCCACACCCACATGCGGGCATGGACGTGTCTTTGGCCGCACGGCTTACCGCACAGAAAACACTGGTGACCTCTGTGGTTTGTAGACACTTCACACTGTTTTAACACCGACTGTGTCAGTATGAGGTTTGTAGAACTGAACATCAGGAGAAGAGTTTAACCGGCGGGCTCAAATACACACGGCAAACCAGCTGATGCCATGAACGTGACCCTCGTCCCGCGAGCGGTAACGGGGCAGCCAGCGGGGACGCTGGGAAATGTTAGCTACAAAGCATGTAGTAAGAGCTGAACGTGTCTCGGGAGCGAATCGTAGGTTTGCACAAGGGAGGAGAACTGCTGAGTAACTAACTGGTGAATAAACCTCCCTTTATATGATGCCAGTCCCACCAATCCTGAGCCATGGTACAAGCAGAGATCGAGGGAAGTTTTAGGTGCTTGGTACATCACTTCCTTTTCTTCCTCATTTGTGGTTTGGGGTTTTCTTTAGACTAAGAAATACTCACAGAGACTGAGGAGAAACTGATCTTGTCTGCATGGTTTGCACCTGTCTGCCCAGTACTGCAAAACATATCTACCTCTTTTCACTTCTCATCCCTTTGTAGTTGGAATCTGTTCCGAGTCGGGGGAAAAGCCAAACAGAAAGCAGAAGCGGAGGGCAGTTCTGCAAGCATTTCAGACCCCTCAGACGAGGGGAGTGTTTAGCAGAGGCACCACACTTCATTCTGGTGCTGTTTTCCTGTGGCTGCACAATGGTGTGGGTGGCAGGGGCTGCCTAGAGACTGCGGGGTGTTGCAGGGTTTCGGGGTGCCTGGGGAAAGGCAAACAGCAAGGCAAGAGCGCTGCATCGCCTGGGACAGCCAGGCTAGCGAGAGTGTGCGGGCTGAAACAGCTGACACAAACTAACCTGGAATATGTGCAGCCCCTCCCCACAAACAGGAAGGTCATTTAGTTCCCTGTTACGTCAGCAAAAGGCTGAGAGACCAGACTTCTCCGGGCATTGATCACACACAATACTCGACTCAGCAGCTTTGTCGACAGCAGAACACTTACCAAGAGGAGAAAGCGGTGTTTCAGGTGCTTGTTGGGTTGAATGCAGCCATACTGGGGCCCCTCGTTATAGACGGTGCCCGTCGGGTCAAAGAAAGGCACGTAGCCATCCTTGCCTGTACACAGATAGACTTTTTCCAACTGCAGTTTGTAGGCAGCATTTAGGTTTTGTTCGGGGTTCCAGAGCACGCGGCCGTACAGGATTTGCCCTGAGGAGGTTGGGAAAATCACAGTCAGGTTAAATTCTCCAACAAGAGAACCATTGTTGGAGCCAAACGCCCCCAACTACGCATGGCTCTGGGTTTGCAGGGTTTTGATGTGCGTGTGTAGATGGCAGAATCTGATGCCAGAGCACATTCTTGTCTTCTGGTCATTCTGTTACAGGGCCGTAAGCAGCTCCAAATGCTGCCTGTTGCTGTGAAAGAGGCAAATCTGGCTTCACCCTTCTCCTTCAGAGGGACGGAAGTGACGGCAGAAACATTAGGTACAAGCAGAACAGTGGAGAAGAAGGAAATGAATCCTACCCTTTGAAAAAGCCCCTTTGTAATCCATTTCTGCCAGAGACATTTCGGATTTGGTGGGATCCATCAGGAACACCTTCTCGTTGTTACACAGCTGAAACTCCGTGTTTAGGGAGTACACGACAGGAACTGGGCGGTTTGTCTGCTGGAAGGCGATGGGGATGAGAAATCTAAAATTTGGGCCAGGAAAGGAAAGAGGAGAGGTTTAGTTTGGATGCATCTGAAGATACATGCTGGTGACCAACACGGTGTGCTTCACCTTTCCTCCCTCCTACTTTGCTATTTGTAGTCCAGCAGCCCACAGTACGGTGGGAATTCAGCCCAAGATGGCTGGTTGCCCCCCACCCTGCCCCAGTTCTGCAGTAAAGGGCTCTGCACGACCAGCTGAAATCTTTTCCCTGCAGGTTTGATTTTTGTCTCCATTGCAAGGGGACTCCTGAGCCAAAGGAGAGGTTCCTCCCCTCCCCTTTTCCCTTCCCGCTGCTGTTGTGGCCTGTCTCACGCCTGGTGTGACCGCACGAACAACCCAAAAGGGGCTGACGCTGCCCAGCTGCCGTGCTGCTGGGGACTGCTTACCGCTCCGGAGCGTGAGCCGTGCAGGGCAGGGGCTTGTCTCCAGGCTCTACCCACGGCTGCGTGGGCTGCACGGTGCAGGGGATTAAGAAGATCGTGTACTCTCCAGAGTAGTCCTTCCTGGGAACAGATGGGAGACACCGCGGTCACCAAACGAGACTCCAAGCTGCTCACCCAGCTGATGCGTTTGCCTAACACCCACCACTTTCTGAGTAGCGTAAGCAGGCAAGACAAAGTTCATAGCAGGACCTATCCCTTGCCCCAGAAATGTCCCTCTGCTCCAGCAGGAGAGACAAATTTGACCCGCGGTGTTTAATCTGACCCTCTGTGCAAGAAGCACAGACCGTAAGAAGGCACAGAAGTCACAGAACTAATAATGAAAAGGAATTTTTTTTTAAAAAAGTGAACCAAATATTTCTAGATCTTAATGTACCTACTTCCACCAAGCATAGCACTACTGATTCCGTCAGTCACGGACAGGAACTCCTGCTTTTCACTTGCAGACCTCAAAACAACCTCGAATACATTGTCACCACGGGTATCCACCTACCCACTGGCTTGATTGCTAGAGAAATGCATTTATATTTGATGAAAATCAGATGAACTGATTTTTCTCTCTCAGGCCTGGATTTGAAACTGCCCCGTCGCTGCCGTTAACTACATGCATGTTCTTCACTTAACACCCTGCTGTGGGAAACTGCTGATGGTGGCCAAACCCACAGTCCTCACCTGTTATAGGAGCTGGTTGCTCTCCAGAGCTGGTACGGGGAGTCGAAAGTCTGAGCGCTCCACAGCAGCTGCAGGTCAAATTCGATCCCTCCCAGGTGGTCTGGGGTCATTAGAAAAGACTTGACGTCCGGCAGGCTGTGGTGCTCCATCACAAAAAGTCCTGGGGTGAGGACAAGGAGGTGACAGGTGAGATGGGGAGACCCCATGCTGCACAGCTCAGCACAGATGGACTCCTCGTGGGAAGAGAGACTCGTGCTGCTCCCTGTGCTTTCAGGACAGATCTGTATTTGTACACTGATCTCTTCCTCTGTCAGGACTAACGCTCTCACCTCTGAACTTGGCCTGTGTCTTGAACTCGATAACCAGCCGGCCATCCTCACGGATGTAGATCCTGATTATCTGCAGCCGGGCGGAGAGCACGCTGTCCGTCTGAATTCCTGCATGGTGCGGCAAGAACAAAGTCACTGGGGAGGCCACACGGCACGGTCGGTCCTCAGGTGGGCTCTGTCAGCCCCACGTAGCTCCAAAAGCATGTGAGAAAGCTCCAAAAAGGCACGGTTTAATTAGGATCATCCTGCACTGAGTCAGCCATACACCTCCTCCATTATTAGGTGCCACCTAAGACTCATTCAAGCATAAAGGAAGTAAATATACGGAGCTTCCCCATGTGATTCGCCTGTGAGTGTAACTTATTTCCCATGACAAGTTGTAGATCATTGTTTCTGAGAACTCCTGGCCTTAATTCCCGAGTGGCCCTCCATGAACAAAGCTCTGCGAGTCCCTCCTCTACAACACTAAGTGTCACCGCTGGCAGAATAAAATCCAAGGTGAGGCACTGCCTGTTCCTGGTAGCCCTTTGAGCAGCAACACTGCTCAAGGCTGCCGGCACGGGTTCCCAGCACACACCGGCTCCAAATATTGCGGGAAAGCAAAATTAATGAGTTGGAAATAGGGGACTCGCAGACACAGGGTTAAACCACACGCAGACACTTGGATGTTGGGTCTCGGATGTAACTGTCAGCAGAGGGCAGGCAGGCTTTAGGGCTCGCCACTGAGAGTACTGCTGTTTTAACAAACAAAGGGAAAAAGTCCATCCCGGAGAGCCAGAAGGCTGAGGAATGTGACCGTAGCTTCCACACGGGAATCACTGGAAAATATTGGAGACATCACTCCAGATATTACCAACCGGTTGGAGCGACTCCAGAGGAGGCCATGAAGATGCTCCGAGGGCTGGAGCCCCTCTGCTATGGGGACAGGCTGAGAGAGTTGGGCTTGTTCAGCCTGGAGAAGAGAAGGCTCCAGGGAGCCCTTATAGCACCTTCCAGTGCCTGAAGGGGCTACAAGGAAGCTGGGGGGGACTTTTTACAAGGGCCTGTAGGGACAGGACAAGGGGTAACGGGTTTAAATTGAAAGTGGGGAGGGTTAGATTGGATATCAGGAACAAGTTCTTCACGGAGTGGGTGGTGAGGCACTGGCACAGGTTGCCCAGAGAAGCTGTGGATGCCCCATCCCTGGAAGTGTTCAAGGCCAGGCTGGATGAGGCTTTGAGTCCCTTCCAACCCAAACCGTTCTGGGATTCTATGGCACCCCACAGAAGCAACCGCTGCCCGGCTGTGCAGACTCAGATGAAGAGAGAGCTCTTTTCCTGCAGCCCTTTCTAGGGCTCAGTGACAACTGTTCCCATGAGCAGAGAGAGGCTGGGGGGGACATGACAGCCCCTTGCTAAGCTTACACAAAGGCAGGCATACCTGGACTCAGCCTGCCTGCCCTTTACTTCAGTGAGTGCTACCTGTGCCCAGGGCTGCGGTGGCAGTGCAGGAACTAAGCAGAAGGAAAGAAGGAGAACAACCCAATTCTCCCGTAGCCCTTCAAGTGCCTCGGACCTACCCGTCCTCCAGAGAACAGTGTCGTAGAAGAAAGAGAACTCCATCTCCGTGTGATGCTCAAGGGAAGCCCAACCTCTCGGCGCTGTCACGTAAATGTAGGACACATAGAGTGGGACGTGGACTGTTAGGAAGGACTGAGCAGAGTCCCGTACCTGTCAGTGAAACCCAAAAAAGGTGGTCATGCACCTTCCGAAGGAGAGACGCTGGGCAACACTCACAGCACCCACTGCATTCACGTTCTGCTCTGAAAACAGTGGAAAAAAGACAGAGTACCTGCAACAGAAGACTCCTTTTTAGTTCTGGACTATGGATGCCCTAAACACAGTGAGGATGATGTAGGGACGAAGTATTTCTAAAGCAATATAATGTCATTGCTCCATAAAGACTGAGCATTCTTGGCAAACAATGAGCTGATTTGCAAAAAAAGTTATTGCTGGACTGCCATTTGAAAAATCATAATGAACTGCTGGGAAAGGGTATGCAGGCACAGAGCGCTCCTCACACACTACAGAAACTCCTACAACTAAGTCAGAGATAAGGGTCTCAACTTGCTTTACCTTTACGCGTGGGTACTTCAGACAAACCTGCATTTTAAATAACGGTGAGCGCTAAAGCACACTGGTGTCGTGGTACAAAAGGAGTTGTGGTCACAACTTCACCTCAAAACCCCCTCAGACTCCATTCCCTGAATTAACAGCAAGTGATTCTGCTTGCTCAGGTCCAGCCCTCAGCGTATCTGGAATACCACAGCTCTCCTCCGGCTGCACATACACCATCTGTTATCTGCGGGGCACAGCTGTACTCTGCAAGCTCCCGAGAGAGCTCAGGGAGACATTCCAGACTGGTTGCTGCCAGTCTCCCCGTACTAAATCATGCAGTTGTTCAGTTTAAGTAGCTTCTCTGGGTTTGTGCAAGTCATTGGAGCTATGAAAGGAAAGTTAACCAAGTATCCCAGACCGGCAGGAATCAAAAGAGATGATGCTGGCTGTGACATTTTGACTGGGAATTTAATCCAAGGATCTCTAAGATGAGATGCTCACTCGAGTGGAATGTACATGTATAATCCATCCACGAGAGGGCAGTGAGATGTCTGGGTAGCGGAAGCTGCTCTTTCATAAAAGAACATTTTTGGCTTTTGGTCTGCCAATCAGTTAATTAAGAAGTGAGTTAAAAATTCCCATGACCATGCTCCGCTCCGGAGTACGAACTGACGTGCCTCCGCTCCATTCTTTGCTCATTTATATTGGCTAAGAATACAGTCAGAATTGTAAAAGAATAGAGCAAAGCTGAGCATGTCTTCTATTTCCAGTACATCCTTAGATCAAAAACTAAAATTTTACTGGCACTCTGGAGACTAAGAAAATAAAGCTTATGTTACCCCCACCAAAATAAACAAATTAAACCCATTTCACAACACACCACTCTTTTCTTGGTCAGAGGGGGAAAACCCCTCATGACCCTGTTGTACAGAGCTGAGCAGCAAACACACCTAGCAAACATTGACGAACTCAAAGCGGAGCTCTGCCTAAAAACTGAGAAAGATCTGGATTCCGTGGAAGAGTTTTGGGATATGACAGCTCACCTGGAAGTCAGCGGTGACAGAGCCCCCGCAGACGTCGATTAATTCAGTCATGTCGTAATAAGCATCGAAAGTCCAAATGCAGCTCTTGAGGTTGAGGTGCTTGTAGAGCTGGATCGTCTTGGGCTCCCTCACTGTGTGGTCAAACTGGTAAGGACGGTCATAGCCAGGGCCGAGAACAATGCTGTCGTAGGTTACTTCATCCAGAAACCCTGCCTCTGGGATTAAGAGACATCAGGACACCGATCGCTCCGGTTTGTAAAGAGCTTGAAGCCAAGTACTGAGGTCCCATTTTCACTCTCAAATCATGTCAGTGATTTTTATTGTATGATGGGCTTCTCTCCCTTCATTGTCTTAGAGGTCAAACTGAACACAGGCAGGCCTTCACAGGGGAAAATGTTATAGGAATGGGGTAAGAATCCTAAACCCCAAACTTAGGAACCTATTAATCAAAGGCTGAAGTTTAAGAAATGCAGAACAGCTTGAGTATGAAATGAACAAACGCCTGCCCACCCTGGAACCAGCACTGACCACATGACCCTGCATGTCAGAGACACAAGCTGCCCTTTTTCTTCAGGTCTGGCATTTACTTCCGCAGTGAATCTGCTTCTGCTATTTCTTTTTGCCACGCAGGAGGCCTCAGTGACAGAGACACAGCGATCCACTTCCTGTGGATCCCTCTCTAACCACATGGATCTCACAAGATAGATTTGAAAAGCAGAAAATCACCAGCACGGTGTGAGCCTACAACCTCCTCAAACAAAGCTCGGCTGCTTGACCCGTTCTCTCTTACACGTTCCCATGCATGGCAGCTCTGTTCACTGCTGTAGTACAGGAAGATTAATTATTATTTACATAATGTCAAGGGAACCTGAAGGAAGACAGAGCTTTCTCTGCATTTCTTTACTGGTTTCTCCCTATCCCCAGGTTCAGAAAACAACAGTTGGCTTGAAAAACTACCTGAGATGCCTCTGAGGTCTCTGACGGTGACCAGGTTTGAGCAGACGTGCTGGTGCCGGTAGATGGACTCAGAGAGAAGGAAATGCAGGTTGTGCAGCGGCAGGGTGGAGATGAGGGGCAGCATACCGTCCTGATGGGGAATCTGCACCGAGATGTGGATTCTGGAACAAAAGGGTGGATGATACAGCAGAAAAGGGACCCTGAAGGGATGTGGTTTCAGACATGTTCTCCTCTTGAGCCAAGCCAGCTCTGTAAGCCAGGGAGCCCGGCCAAGGACTTTGCTGTCCCCCTTCTCCAGGCTCATACCTGTTGGGATGCTCCTTGTGCTTGACATCCAAGTACTTCAGAGTGGCAATGAATGACTGTGCCTGGAAACCTCGGGCTGTCCCTGCGACCACAGGAGTGTGACAGATGGCACTGTCTGTGCCTATGGTAACGATGTTGCTCCTCAGGGGCGTCCCCACATGCCCAGCCTTGTCCACAGCCTTGGCCACGCAGCGCACGTGGAACCGCCGGCTGAAGTAAATGCTGTCCAGCACCTGCCGGGAAGGAGGGAGAAACAGGCAACGTGGGTCAAACGTACCAGTGGTGCAACATCTGACTGTGTAGCAAAATCACGCTGTCCCGGCGTTTTGAGGCAGCACGGAGGCGAAGCACAGGCAAACCAGGAGCTTGGCCACGCGGCCATGCAGTTGGGATCGGACTCTTGGCACCTGTGCTGCAGTAGATGCTCGAGTGTGTTGGGTGCTTCACGGCTTCCTAACTCTGCCCACGTACCAACGGGAGGGTAAGAGGGAGCCTGAGCTCTTATGATCTGCCAGGCTCCACATGCCTCCTGCCGCCAGGGATTTACTGAAGTGCCTGAGCACTCACAGCTACTTCCCATGTGAACAGAAGCGGTGCTTTCAGCAGGCTCGGTGAGGAACAGCGCTCAATTTTCTGAAGCCAAAAGAAAAAAAGAAATCCCCAAAGAAGCACCCCTATGTCTCACGCCAACTCCCAAATTCATGAAGATTTCAGGTTTTAATCTCTCTGTAACTAAAGTGTGCGCTACCCCCTAAAAATGCCTCAGACTCATGCATGAGTAGGCATGGTCCAGAAACACACCTGGATGCCCGAGAAGAGCCAAGCCATCACATGTGGGAGTGCCTGGGAAGAGCCCCCAGAGGAGAACAGTAATTCTGCTTGTGAGCAGGATGTGACCAGTCCAGGGACAGAGGTCTCGGGCTGCACACAGAGCCATGCGGCAAAGCCAATGCCTGAAGGAACAAGCGGTTCATAACCTGAGCTACGCCCTTCCCGCAACTTGAGCCAGGGGGAAGGAAAGCAGACAATCCCACAGCCAAGCCCTGTTAACACAGGTCACATCACCGTGCTGAGCTCTTATTCAGGCCCAGCCCCTTTTTCAGGTGTGCCACTTTTCAGCTGGTGGAACGCAGCCAACGTCCGAGTGATCGCATGGTGCAGGGACCGATGGAGCTGACCAAGGCCTCGCTGAGCTCTGCTGTGCACTCCTGCAGCTCCGCCGTGCCGGTACCGTGCCACGTACCTTGTGGTTGACGCTAGTGAATGGTGTGTTGTCAGTGATGGTTTCAAAAGGCGACCTGGCTCCATTTCCATCCGTTGGGGTTGCTACTTCCCAGCTGAACTGTATTGAAGACTGGTTGATTCCAGCCTCGCTGCAGCGTTCCTTCATGACGGTGTACTTGGGGAAGTGAGGGTCACAAGGAGTGACACAGATAAGTGGATAGCCTGGGGAAGGGGATTTCCTAGCACCGTCCTTGGTCACTTCTTCCACCCGGTCGTAATCAGCCAGGGTGACGACCTGTACGGACGCAAGACAGCAGCATTCGCCTGGGGAGGGGGCAGAAAAGGTAATCCTTCCCACACACTCCAAGGATTGCAGCTCTTAATTTTATTTCAGAAACCCCACTGGGATTTTCAGGCTGTAGTTGAAGGGTACCAAATCACATCCATTGCCATGGAGAACTTACCACGGGAGGTGCTGGAAGAATCAAGCTCCCTGCTGCCTCCTGATCCAAAATAGTCACTATTGCGGTGCTGGTATCTCCAAGAACAGCTTCCACTGGATCATCTGGACCCAGCACCAGAGAAAAGGACTCGTGCCACTCCCGGTCTTCATTGGACATGATCTCCACCTTAAACATGATGTGGTCCACACCTGTGAGAGGAAATGCAAGAGAAGCAGAGAGAACATGATTCATTATCAGATATTGCCCTGAAGTTCTCCTAAAAATCCCACACAGCTGGTCTAGGCTACGACCACTGAAACGTTATGATAAAATACGCATGATAAATTTTATTCCTGCTTATTGCTTCTAATAATTTAGCCCTGTGCACACAGGAGTTTACACATAAAACTCCAGCTATGACAACTGATCCAATCGATCAGGTGATAGCTTTACTAGCAGATGCCATCTGGTGATTAATAATGTTTGTCTTGTATTAGGTCCCTGTAGTAAAAACCTGTGATCCAAAATACACCCCCACCCCTGCTGTGTGCATCTCTGCTCTCCCTCACGCCAGTATGCAATACTGTTTGGTTAGGGCTTCTTGGTCCAGCAACACGGTCTGAGCTGTTGCACTGGGTCCTGAAAGATGTCTGCTGAGCCTTACATCCCCCGAAGGCCGCTTCACTCTCGCCTGCCAGATGCTAAAAACCATAACCTCCCCCTCAGCATCCAAACGCCGGATCCTTCTCATCCAGCGGGGCATTGTGAAGGGATGAAAAGTTGTACACAAGAGAAAACACGGCAAGATTTAGGATGGCCTTCCCATTTTTCAAGTGACATTAATTCCAGTGAGCAGAAAGTCTCTGCAGACATTTACAGTCTGCTCAGCGAAGAGCTCACCCCCTCTGGGTTCTCATTCCCTCCTCCTTTTCACTGTCCCTCTGCCTGGGCAGCAGCCTGGCACTCTCTGTATCGAGCTGAGAGGGCTGGTGCTCAGGACACCAGTGTGTTTGAACTGAGAATGATTAGGCAGCCAGAAGGGGAGAGGGGAAAGGTCACGTCTAATGCAAGGGAAGGGGAAAAGTCTTGCACCCCGTCCGTAGCACACTGAAGAGCTAGATAGGTGTTTCTTCCCAGAAAGACTGAGATGAGCCCACGGTCAGACCCCAGATCAAATCTAAATCCCAAAATCTAAGGATATATTATGCCTTCTTACAGCAAATGCAGTTCACTGGGAGCAGTTGGACCTGTGTTGCATTGCAAACCTCACGCAGAAAGCAGCTTTTTCCAAATCTCCTCAATATTTCCCTTCAATGCTCCTTTCTGATACACACAAAACATCACTGGTCATGCCACCAGCTCTAACGTTCCCTCTGAGGACCCTTTACCTGGGCTGAATTTGAGCATTCGACTCTTGGGATAGTAATCCACTCCAGCCTGAGCTGAGCCATCGCGGGTGCTACAGCGGACTTTCGAGGTCCTGTTCTGATCTCCTCTGCGGACCACTTTGATATTTAAAACGGCAACACCCTCCGGGCCGGGCGGCTCCCGTACTTGGTATGCAGCTTCTTCAAACTCAATGGTGGGTGCTAAAGAAACAGCAGTGAAGGAAAAGGCCCAGGTTGGCACACCAGCCGACTGCTTACAGATGAAGGGCGTTTGGCACTGGGGTGAGCTAAGCTCAGCTCCTTCTAGACTCTTATCTGCACTTCTTCAGAGCAAGGGGCTCTCAAAAGAGGGGCCAAAACTGCAGCTGGAAGGGCTGCATGTAAATTAGGGCAAGGCGTGGGGCAAAACCCAACACGTACATCGGGCTACAGAGGATGACAAATAATTCTCCCATTCCCCGCCTCCCACTGAACCACATGTCCCCAAATCCATGCCACGTGACGGTGCTACAGGCCCCGCTGGCAATCACACCGAGGAGACCTGGCATCCCCCTTCCTCCCCACAGATCTCTCCAGGCTGTGCCACTGCGGAGGGAAGGCAGCTTCTCTCAGGGGAAGCACAGCAACTCCCTGTGCAACTGCAGGGGAGGGGGAAATGGGACACACGGTGGGTTCCAGCCACTGTTAATCCTCCCTTCAAGACCAGATCAGTGCACAAAGCCGTCACGCCAGCGACCTGCGCACAGAGCCGTGACATGGGACCGAAGGCCTTCACGTGTACTAAAATAAACCCCAAACTGCTGATGAGACTGCGCTGACTGCTTTGGAACTGCACCCTACACTACGACATCCTCGCTTACCGTCTTCGTCATTGGTGACAGTTACGGTTGCCATGTTCAGCTTCCCAATCCTAGCTCCACTCCAATGGTTTCCAAGCGGGCTACCAAGATGGACCTGGAATTGCTCTTCTGGTTCAAAGGCAGAGTCATCACTGATATGAACACTGCAGTTCTTCACCTAAAACCAAGAAAGGAGAAAAGAGCAAACATTCATAAATCTGATGAAGCCACTTAAAGGCCACCCTGTACTTCACTATCCAGGGTTTAATGACCGAGTACTGTCAATCCTGGAAGAAACACTTTTATTTTTAAGGCTGGTACTTCAGTGTGGACAAACCACACAGTTACATGATGAGACACAGCAGCGAAGACACCTACTTCCACAAACCACAGGAGAAAACAGCAAACATTCATAAATCTGATGAAGCCACTTAAAGGCCACCCTGTACTTCACTATCCAGGGTTTAATGACCGAGTACTGTCAATCCTGGAAGAAACACTTTTATTTTTAAGGCTGGTACTTCAGTGTGGACAAACCACACAGTTACATGATGAGACACAGCAGCGAAGACACCTACTTCCACAAACCAACAGCTCTCTGCTACAACTATCCTGAGTCCTACTGACACAGAGGATTTGCACTTCACGTCTTAACCAGCTTAATCATGAAACAAACAGCCCCTTCCCAGTCACGTCCTATTTCCAGGACCAGAAGAATTTGTGACTTCAGCATCTATGAAACCAGTTTGGATGGCCTCTGTCAGCTCCCTCTGACAATGCGGAGTTGAGGAGGTGTGGACCTCTCCCGTCAATGGTTCTGCATTCTCCCTGTCAGCCAGGTTCAGCTCACCTTCTCCCCTTTCAAGAAAGTGATGCGAGACTCCTCTGCATTTCTCCTCTCTGCAAAGTCCTCCATGACCTCTGCTGTCTGGCTCTGGGTGTAGCACCTGACAGAGGACTCGTAGCTCAGGTCCCCGGTGCGGAAGATGGGGATGTGCAGAGTACCCTCCTTCTCCTTCACCGTGTACGTGTCCTTGGTGAACTGCATGCTTGGTACTGCAGGAGGTAAGCAAGAGTCAAGCAGCGTTGAAGCTTCACAAAGAGACAGAAGCTGATCGAAGCACACACACACCCTGGCAGAACTGCTGCACTGAGACTGACAGACAGAGCATAAAACCGCATCTCCTCTGTGCCTCGATACAGGGTTCAGTTTCAAACAAACAAGTGCCCATTACTGCCATCAACCCTCTACAGAGCACAGGATCAGCAGACCCTGCGGCGCTCCAGGAAGAAGGCATCTCTCCTGGTCACCTCTCAGCCACCTGACTCCAACAGCTGATGGAACTTGTTCATCCCTATCACTTTGGTGCTGCTGCAATGTGCTGGGGAACAAGACCGGGCTGGCGGTACGGGGATGGTGTGTTTGCGAGGCACGTCGGGAAGGGATTTATATGAGGACTCAGAACTGAAATGGATGCTCTGTCTCAACGCACCATCCTATTGTCTGTGGACAGGCACAGAACAAATAGCTTGCAGCAGAGGGCAGACCTCAGCAAAAGATACAAAGGTAGAAATGATTATAGACCGCTCCAAAGTTAGATTACACAGTGTGTGCTTTCCTCAGGCGAGGAAGCACGAGAGACCTTAAAACAGGAGATCAAGGAAACATGCAGTGAACCATTCTCACACAGTAAGGGGGGCTCCAGCGCACAGACAGTGTGGAAAAAGGCTGGAGCTCTAAGCAGAAGAGTCAAAGCATGGCTGAAAGTGAAGGAATGCTGCAGGAAAATTCATTCTGCACTTCCAAAGACTCTTCCAAAAGACACTTCCAAAGTTCTTTTGGACAGTGAAGCATGGAAAGAAATGGGGCAGCCAAATGGAATGGGAGGATCCTAGCTAAATCCAGCCTAGAAACAGCGTAACTTGGACTAGCCTCCTGCTGTGTGGAAGTGTGAAGGAAGAAGCTAGGATGGACCAGAGAGAGCTGCCATGGAAAACTTACCATCTTGTAAGATGTCACTAATGGCCACGATTGCTTGGAACGGCTTTGTCAGCTCAGCTCCATGGGGTGAGCTGAGATAAACAACAAATGTCTCCAGCCCCTCTATCACCGGGTACTGCGCATCGTCCAGGATTGTCAGAGTGCAGAACTAGAAGGAAAGCAGAAGTCCAGCTTTCAGAGGCGCAAAGCTGTCATCCTTCCTGGCACCCCCATCTGGGTGTCTAACATAAAGACACTATGTCAGGCCTTTTCTGAATTCATTAATCAATGGAAATGGTGTTCTAGAGAAATCCGGCATATCATTTCAGAGTAGGCAAACACCTTTTCCCGAATGTTCCCTGGCTGGAGTGCTGACCAGATGTAAGTCTGTGCCTAGCAAATTCCTTAACAAGTCTCAAGTGGCCCCGAGAGGATTTTCAAAACAGGCAAATGGCAAATACAGAGTATGCACATAAACAAGAGAGAAACGTCACCAGGCAGAGCAGACTCATCAGGAGTGAAAGTGGCTCCTCACCTCTTCTGTCTTGCCTGGCCTGAACTCTATTTTTCTGGAGCTGGGGACGTAATCGATTCCCGGGCTGGCAGATGGAGGGTCTGACGTCCGAGTGGCACACCACACCGAGATGGGGGTTGAGAGATCTGGTCCCTGTCGGAGGACTGGAATCTCAATGTTTCCTGCATCGCCAGTTGCACATGAGAAAGAACCAAGATGAGAAAGCAGCCACATACCACAAACCCACTCCTTTCTCTGCAGTGTGCCCTTCTCCCTTCACCACTGCTCCTGCACCCAGCACAGGTTGCTGCAGAGAACAACCCCCAGCCATCCCCACAGGGGCAGAGGGAAGAACAGAAACCCTGTGCAGGTATTTGCAGTTCTGCTGCTGTGCCCCAAACTGCTCCTTCTGATACCTCTTCCTGATGAAAGCATGCTTGAACAGCAAACACCCCAACGTGGCGTGGAGCAGCCCGGGGGAAACCCCTGCTACTCTTCACCTGCAGCCTCACTGACGGTGAAAGTAGCGTTCCCCAGGAACACGGTAGAGGCGTCGTTGGGACCACTGATGAAGACGTTGGCTGACGCCCGGCTGCCGATGCGTGTGTTATCCGAGGCATCGGCCAACACGATCTCAAACTCCTCTTCTTCTTCGTATTCACTGTCGTCGATCAGCATGACGTCACATGTCATCCTGGTGACACCCGGACCAAAAACAATGCGGCTGTCATCCGCCATCCCCCGGGACTTGAAGTCAGAGCCAGATTCCAGCATATAAAGGCTGCTCCCCTTGGCTGATTTGGGGACAGTGTAGCAGATGGCAGACACGGTGCTGCTGGTATCCCCTACAACGCAACAGAAAAAATCCATAACTCTATGGAAATACTTCTACTCCATTTGGTGGAGACAACATTCACTTAAATAATAAAGCAGCATTCGGAAAAGAGTGTGAGGAGTGAAAAAGAACACCATCCCTGCTCCTAAACTTCCATAAAAGCGGCCTTAAGTCTGACTGGCAGGCATATTCCAAGACTGCACTCTTGGCTACCGTGACTGGGAAACAGTGGCACTTGCCTATTAAAGAACAAACAGTACAGTGATAGGGTCCACATAAAACACAGCAACTAGAACACAGAGAAGCAGCAAATAAATATTGGGGTTTTCTCCTGCTCATGCTGCGAGGAGAAATGAATCCAAAGGAAGGAACTTTAGCTGCAATGGTGAAACTTTCAGCAGAGCTGGGAAAGATAAAAAAAAAACCCCAAACATCTGCCCTGTGTTGTTATTTGTCATTTCAGTTGTGTCACAAAGCTTCTTCCAAAGAATCACCCCAAATTCATAAACAAGCAAACCCCAAGGAACTCCAATTGTTTTGGGGGGTCACAGTTATTTGCCTGCCAACAGGAAACAAGTCGTTTGCCTGAGCCTGGCAAAGGTATACACTGCAAAGACTCCAGCAGCTTTGCCGTAATCCTAGTCGTGTGATGAAAGACTATGGGATACAGGCACTAAACCACTTCTGTTATCTGTAAAGTACAGAATTAAACTTAAATCCAAGTTCTAGGCAGCCACACATACTTCACAGTCTGTCCACAGGTCCTTCACTTCCCTGTGTATCCAGTTTAATGTTGGCCACAGTCTCCAGGGCTCCCCACCCACACTACCTGCTGTGCGGGTTCAGACTCTGCACGTCCCACCCACAGCAGTGCCTGTGGAGCCACCTTCCCTCCCATGAGAACCCCACAGGAGCACAGAAGGTCACTGTGCCTGGCTCGACCCACCTTTCCTTTCAACAGGAGCAGAGAGAACGCCAGCGCTCTCGCTGACATGGTACGTCTTCCTGTCGAACTGCAGGGTGGGCTCGTCCTCTTTGTCCATGATGGTGACCGTGGCCCGGGTAATGTTCCCCAGCAGAGCGTAGGCTGGCATGCTGAGCTCCACGGCGAAGGTCTCCGTGCTCTCAAAGAGGGTGTCATCATTAATGACGATGGTGCAGGCTTTGGTGTCCTCCCGCTCCTCAAACTGCACCTGGAAGGCAGCGAGTGGCCTACTCTTCTTCTGGGGTCTGAAACCGTCTGTTCTTTCTGCCTTACCCTTGGCTGAGTCACATACCCTGTGCTCGGGCAGCATCAGCCACCGACTGTAACCAAGGATAAGCGGGTAGTGGAGGTCGAAGGCAGCAGCAAACGCTGTGCGTAGGCCTCCACCCCTTCTGCCCTCAGTCATGGTTTTAGCTCTTTGCACAATCAGGAGTGACATTCCTCCTCAGGCAAGCCTGTAACATTTGTGGCCTCTCACAACAGTCCCCTTTGTGTTTTTATCCGTTCTTTCATCCAGGCTTGATGACACGCATGGTTAGACCTTCCCTTTCCTGGTGTCCTTGACCTACCTGTCCGGCATACTCCACGTAGTCCTGCTCTCCTGGCTGTGAGCCAGAGCTGGAGGTGGCTGTTCCCTGCTCTGTGCGGCACAGGACAATCGCGTACTGGTTGAGGTTACCGATCCGCCTCACGGTGACGCTCACAGAGCCTGCGCTCTCTCTGACGTTGTAGCTGGAAACGTATCAAGCAGAGACAAATCACAGGCTGGGGAGCAAACCCTATGTGTTTAAGCTGATACTGAGCACCACAGACTCAGGCCGATTGTTGTCTCCATAGAAAATCTGAGTGACACTAATAACCAGGGACGTGGGCAGATGGCAGCTATTCAGCAACCCTGCTCCATGGTTTAACCTGGCAGGCACAGCTCCTCAGTGACACACACGAGTTCCCACTTCCATACTGGCTGCTGCTGGCCACCCCACCTAGAAATCAACAGTGTTAATTCAACAGGAATGTCACGAGTGGTGCTACTGTGCAGAGCAGCGAGACCTGAGGCCTGACGGGATGCCAGGGAAACACAGGCAGAAACGAGGGTAACTGCCCCAGCATTTTGTTTCCATGTTGTATGTCCAATCATGTACTACAGATCTCCACCTGCCTTGCTCCAGATAAGACTCCATGTGGCAGGAGAGTGCTGTAAACCCCATGCCATTTACCTGGTGTATGTAAAGCTGAGGAGAGACCACTGGATATGGAAGATGTTGCCACTGACCACGTTGGGTTTGCTGTCCTTCACTAGGAACTGAAAGCTGTCCATGGTCTCCTGAACCTTCTCCTCATGCATCACGTATCGAATGAGGCCCTGGTTCACATCCTCTGCCAGGAGGAGACATCCAATGAGCCCACCCAGAAATCCAATGGCAGTTTTATAGACAAGCAGTGAGGAGACATGCCTCCGCAGGGATTGGGTTCTCCACATGCCCTTTATGCTGCAGCAGCTTTTCTAACTGCCCTGGTCTTACCTGTGGTAGAAGCCAGCCTACAAGCTGTGACAAGACATTCCCTTGCCTAGTCTTTATCCATAATGGCTCATACTTAAAAAGCAGCTTTGGTGAAATGCAAAAAATATGAATTTGCCTAGGCAGCACATATTTCAGTTCTGTTCTATAAGCTGCCATGTCCTAACAGGGCTTCTCACTGCTGAGATGGTTTGGGGTCCCTGACCTTCTGCAGTATAGTATGTTTCCCAAGGTTCAGCCCTAAAACGACGTTAAGTCTCTTCCTTTTTTTTCTGAGCACACGGAGGCCAAGCGTGGCAGGCAGGGCCTGATGAGAACGGGCTGTCAGACCTGCTGACTGTGTCTGTCAGTGTGGTGTGAGATTCTGAGAACTGCAGCAGCAGAAGCGCTGAAGGCTGCACTGTTGACTTCACTCTCAGCCTGCCCAGGGGAGTATGGAGACAGCAGTGCTCAGAAGGAGCACAGTGGCGCAGGAAGCATTTATCCCTCACCTCCCCTTCCTAACGGAGGGCCCCTCAGTCCTGCAACGGTGAACTTGCCACGCGTTGTTGACTCTGCACTGCTGGCTAAACATCTACCAGACCTTGATTAGAGCCACATGCAATATCTACAGCTCCTCTTTGTTGTCCCAAGTCAAATCTCTGGCTCTAATGAGTCTGGAGAACCTGCGTGTGCTACAGGGCACAGGTTGGCATCTATAAGAAATCATAGGATTTCTGCAATTGAGAGCAAAGTTCAATCCTTACTTTTGATGCACCTTTGAGATTTGCCCCTTATCTTCTCCCCTCCCACCTCACCCCAAGCTATCGTGACAAACTGAAGCAGCTGAAGGAAAAAAGCCATCATATACAGTCCAACTTCCTTACCCTGTGTAAAGGTCGTCACGGTTGACCCTGGTTTCAGCTTATTCTCCACATAACCATTCCTGGGACCAGTTGTTATCTCATAGATCAGCTGTTTGTCATCTGTGTCAGGATCTGTTGTCAGTAATTCCTTCTTGGTGATTACATTGGTTGCCTGGATTAAAGCCAAACCAAGGAGAAAAACTCTGGAGATCCAGCAGTGCAAGTCTGATTGACCGTTCATCCAAAAGGCCCAACCATCCCGCTGCCAGACAGTACTCCATGAGGGAAAAGCTAGGGGATGTAAAAGCACAGAGCACACAGAGCAGCCTTCAACAGACAAATGGCCCACCTGGTGTTTGACAGCACAGGAAAGACTCAAATTCCGCCTCACACCTGGTTTGTTTAATAAAAAAACCCACTGTGGCTCAAAGAAAAGGACATTCAGAACAAGCTGCCCAGCCCTATCTAGCTGGGGCTAAAAGCTATGACAAATCTTTTGGTTCCACCCGGGTATCACTGCTCCATGAACTGTGCTGACACTCAGCTGAGGTCTGGCTCTGCAAGACACATTTGCAAACAGCCTCAAGTTGAAGGATTCGCTCAGGACAGCTCATGCTGCTTTAGTGAGCCTGCACTAGTCCTCCTTCAAATGACCTCACGCAGATGTGCCTCAGTTCCACCACATTTTGCTTTCTCTTTCAAAAGAAAACACCTTTAACAGCAGGAGAAAAAAGAGAATTGAACTGCCTGAGGCTGCAGGAGTGTTTTTTCTGAAAGGCAGGAATTTGAGCTGAGATAGCCACGTTTTAGTACAATTTCTTACAACAGCATCTTCCAACCCTTTTTCTTGGAAAGAACAGAAGTATTTCATTGCAGTTAACACTCGGTCCTCAAAAACAAGCACAAGAGAGAGTACCCCGGGGTTTTGTTTGGGCTTCAGTCAAACAAAGGCATGTCACAGCAAGAATTTCCCATGCCACCTTTCTTTGAAAGCCATGTATCTCCCCCATGGCTGCTGCCGCACAGAAATCACGACCTCTCCACCATCAGCAAAGCTGAAAACATCCCACCCTGGGGAGGAGGGCCAAGGGGCAGGATGTGCCCACCCAGGAAGGCAGGCAGGAGCTGCAGAACACTGCACAGCTCGTGCAAGTGTCACGAAGAGCTCCGCTTGGTTGTCCTGCTGATGTAAGGGAAGGAGATGATCCAGGAAGCAATTCAGTGCCCTGGAGCCACATGGCCTGGTTTAGCTAATGGAGCAGCAGAGCAGGCATCCCGGCACACCTCTGCCTTTTCCAAGACACTTGATGGGCACGAGGGACACCTGTTTTCTACCAACAAAATAAAAATGGTGAAGGAACAGGATGTTCTTCTCTGAAGCTCCTTCTCCTGGAAGAGCCTGAGGAACCATCTAAGCTGAACCCAGACAGGCAGTTACCTTGCCATCCATGTACTCCAGCCACTGCAAACCCAGGTTGGTGACCACCCTGGGTGTCCCATCATCCACAGAGAGAATGTCCACTTTGAAGCGTTGAGGTGCTGCTGTCACAACCTGACAAAAGTTCAGAGAGACGGCTGTTACTTTAGGAGTCAGAGCCTCATCCACCACATTACCAACTTTGCTCTGTTGGGATCAAGGTCCTGGGGTGAGTTTGCCCATACGAAGGCTGGTACATCAGGGAAGAAGCACATGACATCACATAACTGAGAATACTCATCCCTTATCTTCAGTGGAGTCCCAGCAGCTGTCTCCCCTTCTCTGAGAGAGGTAGCTTTAGAAAGTCTCCCTCACACGCCTTCTCCCCCCCCTTACCTTCTTCCCCCCATCCTCCACAATGAAGAAGGGATTGGTGCCATCGGACACAGTGAAGGTGAAGCGATCCTTCAGCGAGTTGCTACCGTCGTGACTGTAGCTGATGCGATTCTGGTAGATGTCATCCATTGTGAAGGTGGCGGCGTGGTGGTAACGCTGCCCGTTGCTGGTGCGTTCGATCAGGCCATGCCGAGGGGGCTGCATGACTGTGAACGTAATGGACTCAGCCTGCACCAAGGAGACAGAGTGGCCAAGCTGATGATGTGACCCCAGGACCAGGACAGGCAGGTCCTTGCAGCTTGAGATACCCGGAGAGGGACTCTACATCCAGACAGCTTCCCTAGCACAGTGTTTCCAACCAGGGGCTGGAAGGCAGCACAGCATGCTGAACTGATTCACCCTGAGCCCTGCCCTGCCTTTATCCCTCTCCCAAGGTGGCTATCTACAAAACAAACCCAGTCAGGGCGAGCTAGGCTAGACATATCACACCAAACCACTGGTTCAGCTGATCTGAGTCAGCGCTCGCCTTCGTGACGACCCCTCAAACACAAAAGCAGCCCCCCATTCTGCAGCCATTCTAAGCAACGTGCCCTGTGTCGCTTCTGTCGGGGTGGAAGCAGCAATAACCTTTGGGGCAGGATCTTTGGCTCAAGGCAATAACAGGCAGCCAGGGGCTTTCCTGCTGCAGGGAAACTCAGGTACAGCCACCAAGCCACCACTTAGCCTCTGGTCAGATCCAGGAGGAGGAAGAGGAAACGTCATTTTCATCTGTGCTAGGCATAAACTCAGGGTCACGGCTAGGGATAAGCTCAGATCAAATCCACAGTGTTCAGAGAGAAGGTGGGACAGGGCAAGTATTAGCTCTGATCACAACTTCCAAATGTTTTCCTTGCAGGTTTGTTGCTTGTATGTCTGAGAGACATCCCAGATGAAGCCATTTCTCAAGCCAGGACTTTGCTTTGCTCCAACACTCATTCATCTATGTCTATACAAATTGGGCCTCCCACAAGCTGCTTGTTTGATATTGTGATCAGACAGGGTATGATCTCAGGGAGAGATGACACTCACTGCGGTCTCTCTCTGAACACAAGCCCATTTTTCTGACAGCCCAGATAGGCAGCAGCACAGGGGAGGGAGGAGGCAAGGGGGAGTCCTGCCTTACCTCTGTGTCAGCATCTGTTGCTTTAAGCTCAAACTCTGTGATGGTTTTTCTCACACCTTCCTGAACTGTCATCCCGAGGCTTTGCACTATGGGTAAGGAGTCATCCACAGGGTTTATGGTGATGTCAAACGTCTGGCTCACCTGGAAGAGGAAGAAAAGCCTCTCTTGATGAATTCAGTCTACCAAGAGTGCAATTCCACTGAAAGAGTAATGCTTTGAGGAGATCATAGTGATCCACTGTGTTTGGGTCACTTCATTTTGGCCTTGTTCAGTGAGTAAAAAAGAGCTTCTAAGCTCAACTCTTGTGATCACGATGACTTCTATCCCTCCCCACTAATTTATTCTTCCTCCTCCTGTGATATTTATGGACACCTACTTTTCCCTCCCTCATTTGACTTTATCCTCCTCCCTCTATTTGCAGCTATGGTTCTTCCCTTTCAGAAAGTAGGAAGGAGACATTTCTCAAGGGTCTAACTGTGCTCCTGCGTATGTTGTCTGTGCACCAGATCAAAGCTTAGCTCCAGGGGCAATTGGTAAGCAGATGAAAAGCAAACACTGAAATCTTGGTAAACCAGTGTCACGAAGCTGCATCTCAAGTGGCTTCCCTTTACCTTCACGGGGCTTGCTCTCTTCCCTGCAGTACGTGCAGGGGAAGCAAGAGCACCCACTATCACCAAACAACAAGCCCATGTGTGGCTTGTTTAATTTCCTTTGCTATGTGCAGGTGTCTCTCACAAGCACGCAAAGGGAAAATTGACTCTTATCACATCCTACAGAATCAATAGCCTGCTCTGACTCGGGTGAAAAAACATGCTGGGACTTACCTCATTTGTTCCATCAGAAACAGAAAAGGTGAATGCATCCATATGCTTTTCAATGTCACTGGTGTGGACGTACCGGATGCTGCGAGAGGCCAAGTCTGCTTGGCTGAAGGCACTAATTCTTGTCCCTAGAAAAAGAACAGGGGAAAACGTACAATAGAGAGAGCAAGGCAGGGAAAAATATAGGGAGCTAGCTGGACATATCTAGCCTTTAGCACTAAGTCTGGGCTCATTCTACTCCAATTCAGGCTGTATCACAAACCTCAGCTGAGGCAGGGATTTAGATGGCACAGAGGCTCCTAAAAACTCTGCTAGGCAACTTTTGAATTAATGTAGTGGCAGCCCTTATGCAAAAAGAAGTATAAACCCTGGGCTGTAACCAGAGAAGCGAGCCCAGCAGGTCAAGGGAGGTGATTCTCCTCCTCTACTCTGCTCTCATGAGACCCCACCTGGAGTGCTGCGTCCAGCTGTGGAGCCCTCAACATCAGAAGGACATAGAACGGTGGGAGCGAGTCCAGAGGAGGCCACGAAGATGCTCCGAGGGCTGGAGCCCCTCTGCTATGGGGACAGGCGGAGAGAGTTGGGCTTGTTCAGCCTGGAGACGAGAAGGCTCCGGGGAGAGATTACAGAACCTTCCAGTACCTGAAGGGGCTACAAGGAAGCTGGGGGGGACTTTTTACAAGGGCCTGTAGTGACAGGACAAGGGGTAACGGGTTTAAATTGAAAGTGGGGAGATTTAGATTAGATATCAGGAAGAAGTTCTTCCTGGAGAGGGTGGTGAGGCACTGGCACAGGTTGCCCAGAGAAGCTGTGGATGCGCCATCCCTGGAAGTGTTCAAGGCCAGGCTGGATGAGGCTTTGAGCAACCTGGTCTAGTGGAAGGTGTCCCTGCCCAGAGGAGCGGAGTTGGAACTAGATGATCCTTAAGGTTCCTTCCAACCCAAATCCTGTGATTCTATGATAAACTTCTTCCCAGACATACAATTCTATGATGGCACCCCGCACTGCCAGGACTCGCTGCTGGGGATGGGCCTCTTAGGGCAGACAGTGAGAGAAGCTGTGTGAAAAATGGTGGATGTAATATTTCGATTTTCACTGCTGCGCAGGACAGAGCTAACCGTGGCATCTAAGCCTGGACAAAAGATTTCCTGGGCTTACAGCCATTTTCAAAAATGCCTTCAAAGTCTCTGCTCTCTTTGCCGCTGCGTGTACCCTGCATTTAGAACAGACTAAGCCCCGTTTTCAACACTGACTTACAGTGACATCTTTATAGGTCACTAGATGTGACACAGAAAGGTACCCAACAATCATTATAAAAGAGCACTTGAGCCTTTAAATCTGACTGCTGCATTTTACTGCTCTTAAGAACAACAAAAACCCTGACAAAAAGTTTTCGACCAATTTATCATGTTAAATGGCTACTGACAATATTGGCCACAGTCCAAATGATATCAGTATTGATACAAATAGATGAGCCAAAACTGGATGACTGGCCAAGGTTTCCTTGGACCTCATTAGCTTTAAAGGTTTGTGTTCTTTCTGAACACTCCAGTTCTCTCTCCTTAGGTTTAGGTCATTTAAAACATAAGAACAAGTCTTTCACAGTGTGTGACTCGATATCTTTCTTAGTCCATCACAGACATGAAAAAGTACAGAAATCAGAATCACCACATTTTAAATAACAGGAGGAATAAAATCCTTAATCCAGCTCTTTCAGGTTTCCAAAGTACAAGATTCACTGTTTAGTTTGCAATTTAGATAAAAATATTGCAAGCTCTTAATTTTCTCTCAGCAGGGGGCTTGCTTATTATAATTTTCATGCATTATTCCTACCCTTTCAACGTGCTTGCCAAACATCTTACAGTTTGGAGAAGGTGAGGGAAGTCATACACCAAACTGAGGTGTATAGGGACTGTCTGCACCTTGAAAACACACAGCAGGTATTTCCACTTTAATCTCATGGTAATGAGAAATCTAATTCTAAGAAGAAACATAATCTTAGCGGAGTATAATCTATATCAGAACAGCATATTATGACAGCATAGATTCAGACTAATTCGACCAGGGAGGGGTAGGACACTCATACTGTCAGTGGGCATGGAAGGCAACTCTCAAATTCAGATCACATTTGCAGTTAATTATTTTCTGCATTTCACAGGATTAACCAATTCCCCCCCTCTCTGAACGACCAGAATTCATTATCCAGCATATCCATCCCATGGCAATGCAGCTGCTTTTTAAACTAACTCAGTGGTTAGTTCCCTTCCTCTCTCTGAAGCACAGCTGGGAGAAGAGGCTGGTGTTTAGGGTTCAAGGGACACACTGGCCAAGAGGGAGACTGAAAGCAAGTTGTCTGTTCACCAAGGAGGGCTCTAGTGCCGTGGATGGATTAGGGGAGAGATTCTTTTGAGCTTTGTACTATATGTGGTCACAGAAAAGGCTGAAGGTTTGCCAGTCACGCAGATGCAGCAACATGTCCTGAAAGAGAAGATTCACGCAGCAGCAAGCTGGACTGATCTGCCAAGTCCACAAGGCACGGTCACCACGGGCCATAAACTCACCCAGAGGCTAAATAAATCCTCACCTGTGTTTATTGGGCTGCCTTGCCTCCACTCACCCTATTTTCCAGCTCTTTGGGCTAACGACCATTTGATTTCTAACAGGAAACATAATCCTGCGCTGCTGCCTCCAAGCACTTGTTTTCTGCAGTGAATCTTTAGGGTTCGAAAGCCGTCCAGTGCTTTGCTGCTAGAGTACTCAGCCGAGTGAAACACGGCCCTGCTCACCTGGGGAGGCCACATGCTCCAGGTGCCCCAGCTGTGGCTGCCTGGTGAGCTCGTACTGGAGCTGCGCCGGCTCACTGTCCTGGTCAGTGGCAGAGAGCTGCAGGGTCGTGATGGTCTTCGCCGAGTTCTCATCCAAGACCAGCCCTTCGTTAGCGATGATGGAAGGGGGAAATCTGTCCTCTGAAAGGATTAAATAGAAAGCTGAGTTAGGGACAGTCACCTCCCTTTCCCTGGTGTTATTTAAATCGGGTACTTGTGTTCAAGTGAAAGACAACACACACACCTCCCATACTGGTAATTCCAAAACAGGGAATCTGGGCCCCATTGAGGGGACAGTAACATTATCACGTCTTAAAGACAATCTAGGCAGTATGAAGATATTAAGGGGAATTTTTCTACCTTTCTCAGTGAGTTTGCCAGAAGCCAAAGAACTAACCCTTAAATCTGTGAACTCTCCCCATGTCCCAAACTTCAAAGGGCTTTGAATTAACAGCAAATAAAAACTGCATCTGAAAAATTGCATCTTAACTTGCAGTACACGTTCAATGGGAATCTATGAAGGCCCGAGCTTTGCAGCAAAGAGGACATAACTTCAGCACTATCTTTTACCTAATACACTAATATAAAACAACTGGTCCATCAGTTTGTTGCCATCTGCATCTGTCACATCAAAGGTGAAGGCAAAATTTCCGACAGGATCTCCTTTCTTGTGACTGTACACCACTTGCCCTGGAGAGAGGGACAGGAGAAAAGCAGTGATTTGTTACAGGCTGCATCATTTAGTTCTTAATTTGGAACCAGGCTGGCATCATAAGCTGAGGAACTTGTGCCTGACAGAGCTCCTGGATTTGGGTTTCATTACTTTTTCTCTTTACTCTTTTCCTCCTGCTGAGAGAGACTTTCTAACACCTACTTAACCATACGTATTTCTGCTCTAGCAAAACAACCTTATCTTCTTTCCCTCTCCCTTCCCTGCTTCAAGTCATCCTCCCCCTCTCATTAAAGATCATAGAATCACAGAATATCTCATGTTGGAAGGGACCCATAAGGATCATCAAGTCCAACTCCCTGCTCCTTGCAGGACTACTTAAACCAGCCACAAGTTACTTGCCATGATTCTCTAAAATTAAGCACTCTTACCTTTATTTATATCAGCCTGGGTGAAACTTCTGACAGGTCCTTCAACAGAGATCTGGACTGGATTACCAATTTTGGTCAACTGCAGATGGCCCACGCTGGGATCCCTCTTCATGACAAATCTGATTGTAGTATCATCTGAATAAATACCTGCCACTTTCAAATGCTGATCTGTGAGGTGTGCCGCTGAGCCTGGAGCAGAGAAAGAAAGTCCACAATGCTTCAGACAACCCAGCTAAGTGACTGGTTCAGACTGAACCATACAGCAGTACCAAGCAATACCGCTCTCCTCCCTCTCCCCATACCAGCTGGGAGCTGCAGGCCCCTGTTGACAGCTAATGTGGGTGACTGCTTCTTCGGCAGCTCCACGGAGAGCTCCAGTCTCCCCGTCTGCGTGTAGAGACCATCTGTGATGGAGAAGCCGAACTCATCTGTTTGTGCTGCTGCACCACCCTGAGTATAAACGATCAGCTCATCCACAATGTCCTGGTAGGTGAAGGATGAGCCCACGGACAGCACGTGTCCATGCTCCGGGTGCTCTGCAGCAGTCTGCCTCCTGCGGAGGTGACCTGACAAACAACAGATGGATGAAAATTATGGGGAGAAGACACCCTGCCAGGGACACTTCCTGTGACAGCTCTCAGTGGGAGGCACAGAGGTGGACATACCCTTACTGGAAAAAAGGAAGGAAAATATCTGCTTATTGCCAAAACTCTGAGAGTTTGGCTACATAGATGATCTGAAAAAGGGTGCACAGCCCTTGGTAGTTTAACACGACAGCAGCCTTCACTTGACACCTGCCTTGCTTTATCACTGCAGAGAGATGCTAGTTGCTCAGCTCTTTGGAACTGCAATAGGGAACCTCTTTGGAACCCTGCAATAGCGAGTGGGGTAACAGAAAAGGGAACTTCCCAGGGAAATGCATGCAGTCCCCCTTTCCACTCTCCCACAAACAGCGAGGGACAACTCGCAAGGAATAGGTCTGTTCTGAAGCACAACCCCTCTGTGGCTGCTGGCCCAAACACAGATGAAATGTGCTTTCCACAAGTATGCCAGGCTCCTCTCTCACATCAGGGGCTGTTACACACACAGACATAAAGACACACAGACACACAGTCTCTCTCTCCCCCCCCCCCCCCCCCAAGCTTGTCAGGCCTTACCATGTTCAGGACTTTTGGTAACCATGATGACCAGCTCACTGTTGTGGGTGTCCAAGTCCTGCAGGTTGAGGGAGGTGTTGGTAATCACCACTCCTGAGCCCTCACGTACTCTGACAGGCTCCAACACCATCTTCGGGGGCTCATCGTTCTGTCGCTGCACAGGTCCCAAAGGCACACAGTCAAAAAAGGGACATGGCCAAGGGGAAAAGACCGCTGCCCACTGGAATGAAATACAAGCTCCCAAACGACAGTATTGATGCTGACACCCATTAATGGGCTACACCAGTCTCTCCAAATCTATCCCGCATCATGGCTGCTTCTAAGAGGGAGGAGAAACCAGAGAAATAAGCCCTGGGGAAGAGGCTGCAATGAACAACTGTTCTTTTCTTTAATCCCCTTCCCACTTTAGGAAGGGTTGAGGAAAGCTTGCACTTTAGAAGTCATGTGTCTGTGTGAGAGGAGAGGGCTCTGTCTACCAGAGAGCACAGGCATACCTGAATTGTGATGTTAATGCTCTGCACCTCAGACTGGCTGAAGCCATCGCTCACATAAAAGCTGAAAGCATCACTTGTTGGCTCAATGCTTTCATGGACGCTCTGGAAGTAGTAAATCCTGTTTTCTGTAACATCTTGAAGGGAAAAGGATGTGCCTGCGGTCACAGCAGACTCGCTCTGCGGGCCAAAACTCTCACCTGCAAACCAAAATACTACTAGCGAAAGGATGTTCAATTCACTGATAAACTAAAAATAAAAGTAGCGGGATTAGGAGAAGACTGGCACATTGTGAAGGGTGCAGGAGGATGTTCATTCCTACAACATGGCTTTCCCACACCTGGTGACCTTTGTAGGAAGTAACATCTGCTGCATTAGAGTAGCCACTGGGGAAGCCGCAGTTATATGCACAGTACAAGCAATCCCACGTCCCAGAATTACTTAGGCTTTCTTCAGAGATGAGACAACCCCCAGTGTGCCATCTGGCCTCAACACAATCTCTACATCAAGCTTCACCTTGCAAAACTAAGTCAAACACCAGAGAGGATCGCTCAGCCATTGCCCGTTAAAGGAGAGAGGCTCACCGTTACCAAAATGGGACAAACTGGAGTTCACTTACAGGGCACAAGTAAGAGTGACAAGGGTAATGGTTAGCAACCTGTGCTCTCTAGAAGAAAGGCAATCACCGCTGTAACAAGCCACTACACTGGCCAACCCACGGTGATATTTTACAAAGGCAAGTTATGATTTAAGTAAAATGGTATATGCCACTCCTGTTACGGCCACACACAGGATTAAGCAGATGAGTCTCCTGGAGGAACATCTTTAAACAATACGGGATAAATCCTACCTTTTCTTGATATCACAGTGAGATAAGAGAACGTTACCAGCCATGCTCTACCATAGTTCTCACAGCCTCAAAGCTTGCTGGGACACTTAGAGGAATTTAGGAGTTTGTCCTGCGTAACAAGGACAGCCAAAATAAAGCCATGATGAAAATACAACACATGGGCTTGAAAAGGCTCCTAATGCCCCAGTCTCACAACACAGACCAGTCTCCAGCAAACGAGAATTAGGAGGAAATGCTCCCCAGAGATGGTTTATATTGTTACGAGCTCTTTATGATCAACTGATGCCAACCAGGACTGCACTGAGGAACTGAGGTGAGACAGATTAGAACGTGCTCCAGCATGACAATTCCTATGTTCCCTTTCATCAGCCACGAGGAAGAAGGGATAGGCAAGCAGTTTACCTGTTCTAGTGTTTTCGATATAGCCATACATAGGTAGAGTGACAACCGTGACCCTCAGGTCCTCCCTGGCAGCAGGATCATAATCAGCAGCTAAGTGGTGATGAGCCAGCAGTGGGACCCTGCCTCCCTCGTCCACCTGGAAAGCAAAAGCGTACAGCAAAACTACTGCCAACACACAGTGACACGCAAATTGTTACTAAACGAGTCTGCTTCTACGGAAGAGGATTCCCCAGTCCTCACGGTGTTCTCACTTCTCTGAGGTCCTGTCCCATCCTCCCCCAGATCTGTTAAGCATGAAATCAGTGGGAAGGTGAGGAGGAATGGGAAGAACAAAGCCCCAGGAGAAGCCTGCAAGTGCTTTACTGGGGCAGGCAGAGAACTGGCAGAGTCACGCTGACCTCTCAGAAGGCGAGATCTGCATTTCTTGCTGAGGGGAGCCTTTTGAAGGCAAGGGAGGGGAATGCAAAGCTGGAAGGGAGGGAGATGACTTCAAAAGGCTTTGATAAGGAGTCTGAAATGCTGTGTATCAGTCCAAAGCACCAGATGTTTTCAGCCTTCTGTTCATCTTTCAGAATCATAGAACCTCTTAGGTTGGAAAAGACTTCTAAGATCATCAGGTCCAACCACTGATGGATTTACACATAAACTGGTGGGATAAGGGATGAAATATTAAACAGGGATAAATCAGACTTGTTCCACTGACATTAACAAGACACCCTAGGAGGAACCCAGCTCCTGACTAGAACAGACATAAGCAGATGAGGGTCACGGAAGCAGCAGTACCTCCTCTGGTCTCCAAGTAATTTGTTAACCCTTTGCACTCACAGGATTGCGTGTGCAACACTGTGTTTCTTCACTGATTTCCCCTCAGTCCAGGAAAACTGTTCAATTTCTTACATCAAAGACATTCTTGTCACTGTTCCTAGCATCGTGGGTAACCACTTACAGTGATATGGTCAGCGAAAGCAATGAGCGATGGCACTGCCTGGGCAGGCATGATAGTGACGGTGAACATCTGTCTGTCAAGCCGGTTGTTATCGGCATCAAAAACAACGAAGTGGAAGATGTCTGTAACCGGCTGATTGCTGGTCTCGAACGTGGTGGAGTAGCTGTGGAAGTGAGAACACCAACCAGGTCAGGGGGTCTCACTGACAGTCAGGCAAATACCTCTCACCTCTGCATTAGAATCATAGAATCACAGAACGGTTTGGGTGGGAAGGGACCTTAAAGACCATCCAGTTCCAACCCCCCTGCCATGGGCAGGAACCCCTTCCACTAGACCAGGTTGCTCAAAGCCACATCCAGCCTGGCCTTGAACACTTCCAGGGATGGCGCATCCACAGCTTCTCTGGGCAACAGAGGTGATTGCACACCTCTTGAAAGAGAGGCCGTATTTCAGTTCCCAACCCTCCATCACCTGCATTCCCCGAGTTCTTTTAAATAACCATTTTAGGTGTTGCCTACCTAAAGTATCACCATGACATTGTGGACACAGAAAGAATTCCCATAATTTGGAGCTACACCAACTGCTGGCATTTCAGACATACGTGAACACCTAATTCTGCACTGAGGGAATGCTCTCATTTATAATCTCATAGGATACAACAGCCAAGAAAGGAAAAAATATCTTTGATATATTGTACTAATAGCCCTGAGATCCCTGCGGAAAGCCCACTGAGCTTTTAACTGGCATGGCTTGAAGGAGAACAGCTCTTTGATACCTGATCCTCTGGTTGTTGATGTCTTCCATAGTGAAATTATAAACCTTGGAAAGCTCTTCATCGTAAGAGGCAGACATGCGTAAGAGGGTGCCATATGCAGGCAGGGATATTAACTGGATTCGTATCTCCGAGTCAGGAGAATTGTTGTCCTAAACATGAAGAAACAAAGCAGATCAAAACAAGACAAGATTTTGTTTCACTCCACTAAAAATGGAAGGAGGAATCAAATGT
>NW_010231186.1:32767-39808 GCF_000690775.1 Eurypyga helias
ATGGCTGGTGAATATTAAATGAAGAGCTATTGATGCAAAGAGTCAATTGGGTTGTTTCTACCACAAAATGTATTTTCATTTTCTCTCAGCTCAGAGAGGTTTTCTGTGTGTCCTTGTCAACACAATCTCCCAGACATAAACCTGATCTTTTTGTTTTCAAATTACTTTATACTCCTAGTGGACTCAACCATTTATATAACATGCTTTTCCTGATTCCAGATAAAGGGAACCAAAATTTAGCTGACAGCTGGCAGAGGGAGTAACTGTTGCCCAACAGTGCTTCAGAGAGACAGAGCTAAGTTCAGTTCTCAGTAAAACAAAGGTTAATGTGGAGCAACGCTGCAAAAGACAGATTCACATTAAACTGAAAGCCAATTTTGGCTCCTTTTAACTGCAATAATACAACCATCTCTATGATATCACAACTCAGATGTCATCTTTCTTCTAGAATATTTTGTTGGTTGCTTGAAAGGTAAGACTCAAAGTGGAAATCTTCATATCCTCAGCACATAGGTCAGGAATGAAATCCTCACATAGGTCAGGAATGAAATCCTCTTTTCCCTGTTCTCTTACTCAGATGAAACCTGAACAACTCCCCTGTCAGCCTTCCTCCTTAAGAGGAGAACAGGACAGACCCCAGACTTTTATCCAGACTGATCCCTTGGAAAAAACATTATTCTGCCTTCTTATCCTACCTCACCCTCTAAGCATCTCTCTGACAGCCACTACCTTAGGTCTTTCCCGCCTCACAGCGGCACTGCACTCTCTCCTCCCTCCTCCATAGGGGGAGCTTATCTGCATACCTGAAATGCACTGCTAGTGCATTTGCTGCTAAACCATCTGCAAGGAGTAAAACACCTTTCTTCTGAATTTCACCAGCAGGCAATTCCTGTACAACACGCAACGCCTGGGACCTACTCCAAGCTACCAAGTAGTGCAGCATCTTCGGTTGCTTAACCACTCCTCTCCTCCCCTTCAAATACATCCAGAAAAAGAATGAGACAATTCTGGAAGGGGGGTGAGGGGGCTAAAAATTTCAAGGGATTATCACTTAGCAAATCCATGTGCCTTATTAGCAAGTCTGTTTGACACAAAAATCTGGGATTAATTCAGTTCTCATGTTTAGCACAGCAGTTCACCTCTGTTTCAATCAAACAGGGGCAGCCTTAAAACCCTGTTGGATGAGAGAGTCTCTTATCCCCTTTTCGGCAGCAGTAGTGAGGACACAGTCAAAGCTCAAGCTCTCTGCCAAGAATCCACGCTGACAGCAGAGAGGTGTGTGCGGCAGGGGGTCTGGGGGTGTAAGGAAGGGGAGGCTGGCAGCATTCACTGGCTTTAGAAATAGATGAAAGCTTACAACATAAGCAAGGTGCAACCGAGAGAGAGTCACAGAGCTTTTACTAGCCACGGTGACTGCCAACGAGCAGCCTGGGGCTAGCTGCGGTCCGTTGTTATCCAGCAGGGACACTTCCACCCTCAGCACGGTGGTCACTGTGGTGTCGCCGTCGGTGACAGAGATTTCCATGCTGTCCTCTGCTGCCGATGAACCGCCATGCACGTACTGCAGAGCATTCCGGGTGACGTCCTCGTAGGTGAAGGTGTCACCTTCCCAAAGAGAAAATGCACGAGTCAGAAAGAGTCTGGTCAGAGCACCAATCCAATTCAAATGACCTCAGGCCCCTATTTAGCGAAAGACTTAATCGTGCAGTAAACTGGCATTTAATACCATCCTTACAGGGATGTGAGTTATGAAGACATTTATTAAGAAGCTAGTATATATGCAGGGCAGAGGAAAAGCTATAACCTTCACAGTTTCGCAGACACAGCGAGTCTTTGCAATTCTCTGGGAGTGTACGGATCCTCCTTTCTTCCCAGCCTCTTTGTAAGCTCATGCCTGTCATAGCTAGATAAGGCTTCCCTCTCCACATCTTCTGCTTGCTCTACTCTCCTACAGATAATACTTGTTCATCTGATTGCACACTGGAAACTGCTGCCACCAAAATCAACAGTAAAACTCCACAGGAGATTTTGACTGCTGAATCACAACAGGTTTACATAGACTCAAGTAGAAACGTTTCATTACGTTACCTCACTAAGTTACTTTAGGTATAACTCACCTGTAAAACTAAACAGCCCTTTCGATTAGCAGCTGGTTATATATCACTACAGAGTGACTGTCAACCAGCCCACACACACTTGGTACAGGAAACCCACTGATTCAGCCAGGAATTAAACAGCAAAGGGCAAAATGTCTTTCGCGCACTCCAGCCTGCAGTCACACACTTCCAGAGACAAAATTTACACACTTGTGGATGCAGCCGTATCTGCCAGGGGTGTCTGTCTCCTCATGGTCAACTGAAACAGCCACGTGGACAGGCACACGCTGACCCCTCTCCTGTGCTGGGGAAGACTCGACTCACCTGCTCTCATGCGCTCCTGCACGCCTGCGCTGTACTTGAGCACGATGCCATGACGGGGAGGTTTCACCAGCTCAAAGAAAAGTCCCTCGGGAGCTGTATCCGTGTCGCTCACGGCTAACTGGATCCCTGTGCCGGGGAAAGAGAGCATGGCTTCAGCATCTTCAGCTGCGACACTGGGGATATCCCTCAGGTTTTGTGATGTGCTCTTGTGAATGGAAAACTGTAATTCAGTCAGTACGTGAAAATTAAAATAATTCTGGAGCTGCCCTAGTCCAAGAGCTTACGGTTTCATGGAAATAATCAGTCCCCTGATGATGCTCAGATCAGAGGTTGTATCAGAGAACTTATTGCTAGTATGGCTCATAAATGACAGCTATGCAAACCCTCAGCTTATGAGAGAGACGTGCATGTGTTCATACAGCAGGGAGGTATCTACAAAAACCCCAGAGAATGTCCTGACACCAGAGGAAAGTGTCTTACCCTGAACAACCCAGTGTACCAGATCACACCACTAACCACAGTTCAGCAATTGCAGAGCACCCTATGGGGGAAAAAGTAGAGGAGCAGCAGGTCCCCAATCCTGCTCTCCCCTGCCTCAGCTAACACACAGACCTGCCATGCACGGGAGGGTACTGCCATATCCCCACGCGCTTGTCCGAGGCACCACGGCAGTTTTCTCAGTGGTTGCTGCTACACCAGCACAACCACAGCTCCTTAGCTAAACAGACGGAGGTGAGTGAGACCAGAACACTCCCTTGCTCTATCCATGTGGCCTCCTGGCAATAAACACCATGCCTCAGGCTGAGCTCTGCACCTCATCGCTTCCACCCTACTCACCGATGATGGCTTTGCCCCCCTGGCTGACCTCCAGGAATGGAGCTGTGATCTGGAAGACGGGAGGCTGCTGCTCCGCTGAGAGCAAATGAATGACAAACACCATCTCCGGGGTTGTGTGTTCACCATCAGACACTAGATACAGACAAAAACCACACATGAATGTACGGTTTTCAGGGACTCCCCTGGGAAATTCATCTTTCTGTACAAACTCACCACCCCACGTCGCTGACTTCTCTCCCACCTTACCAATCTACACCTTTGTGGACATACACACACAATTCACAGCTGCCAAGAGCATTTGTCTCTGCCCCTAACACAGGTCCTAGCAAGACAATGGAACTTGTGAAGTCTGTGTGTGTGCCGTGCAGATCTTCCATACAGCTATCAGGTGCGCTCCTAAGTCAGAACGTGGACTTCTCCTTGCTAGTGGACACTGTGCATACCCGTGCTAGAAAGCACGTGGAGAGATGTGTTAAACAACCAAGCAGCTTATCAGTAGCAATTTAATTGTGCAAGTGTTTCCATGCTATATTAAAAAAAACAATCCAGTGTACAACTCTGATGTCCTTGTTCACATTGGGTGAAAAGAGGAATGACTTGGGCTTTTAGGAGAGATTCCAGGCAACTATTGGAAAAAGATGTCTCTACTGAGCTGCAGTTTCTATACAACACCACTGGGTTAATATTCCCCAGGTACATGCATTTCCAGAAATTCCTGTGGAGTGTCCATAGGTGTGCTTTCAGCAGAAGAAAGGCCAAGGAGTAACAGGCAACACAAAGGACACAAAGATAACAACTGCTTTGGCCAGGAAAGAGCAAATGGTTCACTTACCTGTGAATCGGAAGTTCACTGACTCTGGGAGACCTGACAGGACAAACACAAGCAGAGTAATTGTGGTCAGGACAGGAAAGCACACACCGATGTGGATTTTAACTACTCTTGGAGAAAGCAAATGCTAACATTCAACCATGCTGGAGTCCTTCCTCAGTAAGGAAAGTGCTCTGTCCTAGCGTTCGCTCCGGGTAAGGAGAGAGAACAGGCTACCTCCTCCTCCAAACTGTGAAGCTCCTCTTCATGTCGGTAGAGGGCATGGTGATGCAGAGAACCATGAGTTCTCAAAGTACATGCATGTGACATGTACTGTCACTTCATCACACAATCCTGAACATCGACTGGTCAAACACGCTTGAAGTTTGTCCTATTTTTACCCCTCTGCCTCCTGCTCGAGACCGTTGATGGTGGAAACTGTCCAATATCCTGGCTAAATTGATTGAGTTCATATCAATTCTAGTCTCAATCTCAAGGACTACACCCCCAGTGCATCACAGATCTCAAGCACGGGAGCGGTTGCCAGTGGTTCTTAACCAGACAGGAGATCAGCAGTTTGCCTAGGACAGCATCCAGTACTAGTGTTGGCAATGCTAAACGCTGCAGTGAACACTGCCGTATCCCCATAATTCACTGAATAGGGGAAAATCTTATTGAAGGCACAAGGAATGGGTGACCTCTTGGTACAATCCTCCAAGGCAGATTCCTAGTTTTGTATCATTCAAGCCTCATGCCCTTGCAAGCATGGACAGAATCATGAAGTCATTCCAGGACTGGAGGAAGCCCAGCTACCTCTACCAGTCCGTCACGGAACCACGAAGAACACTCAGTTCCTTACCCGCAAAGGAGAAGGCAATGATCTCTCTCAGGTGAGGAGCTGCAGTTGGTGGACGATAAGCAATTTTGCCATGGTTTATATCTGCTTGGGTGAAATATCGGACTGGGGAGAGAGGCCTGTCTCTATGTTCCACGATACCTACAGAGGTAGAGAGCTCAGTATTAACAGGAGGAATCCATTTAATTTTTAAAACAAGATACCAAAGGCCACAGCTTCTTTTTCTCTCCCCAGGTACTTCTTTTTACATATTCAGTGGTTTCTGAAAGAGTCAGATGGCTGTAACTGCATCAAAGATGAGTTCTTGGGACATGAGAAATTAAACAGAGAATCATCACTTAGTCATTTCTTCCAATACCTCTCACTAGAGAGGTGGAAAGCAGAAAGCCATGGGGTACAACATTCGATATATTCCAGACAATAGTAAAAAAACTGTCTGAGCTCTGTGGTTTACTCCTAAACAAGTCAAAGAAATCGGGTTAAGAAACAAAGTGTTTGAAAGCTAATGAAGGAGGCACAACAGATTAAGATGCCTCTGCAGAATGATACTCCAAGAAAGAATTTAGATGTGCTCAGAAAGCACGGCATTAAATTCAGCAGCAAACTGCCATATTCTGAATAGACACACTTGCCTTGGCCAGGAAGGAGAGGGACAGTCACGTTGAACAGGATTTTCTCGCTAGGAATCTCCGGGTCTACAAAGGAGAGGTGATGGGGCTCAATCACTGTCACACGGTCCTCCAGCACCTCAATAAACACATTAGACCATGAGCATCAAGGCTAGAGACATTGGAAGATTTATCCAAAAATGCATTAAAAGAGAATTTGCTTTGCTATTGTTAAATATAAAGTCTTGGAAGTTAAAGGCCTAGTTCTTAGACCTAAAAGTGACATGGGCTGAACCTTTACCACGTCTCTCAAACTTGTACAGAATAGGGACTATTTGGGAGGAGATTATGGTGGACAGTATAGCTTGACAATGAGTAAAATTTGCTAGTCTTACAGGCCACCTAAACTCATTTTCAGCTCAGCTGTAAACTAAACCAAATGTGTAACGCAGAACCTGGGTACTATCGTGCTCCACAAAGAGAGCTCTATACAGGTCCACCACTGTTAATTCCTTTCTGGAGAATCAGGAGGAGCTTATAAACCTATGAAAAAGAGACAGACACCTCCTCTTTCATAAAGCTATGAGCTCATCCCCACTCTCAGGCCGTCCAGGAAAGGGGCAGTGTTTTTAGTGCACTCTGTCCCCTTCAGGTGCACAACATCCACGCTCACAGGTGGAGGAGTTTCTTGTTTGACCTACAGCAACTAAGAACAGAAAAAGGAAAATCTAATTTGAGCAAAAACTCCCTGGATGAAGCTATAATTCATTGCCTATGTAGTTTTCTGGTAAAGCCTGACATGGTTGGACTGGATTTTCTTTCAAAAGAAATCCTGAAAACGACTCAGCCATTTCCAGTGGAATGTAGAGGAACCAGAGCTTTGACTTTTGTTTTAAATCTGTCTAAAAATCTTCTGATCCTTCCATTACAAGATTATCATTAGTCAAAGGCAGGCAGCGTGTTACAGGAATTACAGTGCTGCATGAACAGACGTAAGTGCACAAAATCAGTTAACTTGCATGTGTTCATGAACCATAATCCTGTGTAATTAACAGCGATCAGAAGTCACTGAATTGAACAGTTCAGCTGGGTATGAAAAGCATCCAGCTCATTTCATAATCACAAACAAAACATGGAGAGAACAAGCTAAATTAAGGATATGGGCAATTAATTCATCTGCTTTGGAATGGATGATCAGGTTCAGGAACAAATGACAAGTTTACACCGGCCACATCAAATGCAGCCCACTGAACCGTGCTGGTTACACATCTGTAAGGCCATCCTGCCGAGCCATTCTGCTGGCCTTGGGTCACAGACTGGACGCTGGCAAGGTGAGGTTTCCTGACAGCAGCTCAGTTCCCCACAAGTGCCACCGAACCCCCAGTGTTCACCTCTCTCCAGTGTTTTTCACCCAAACCCATCAGAGGAGAAACCACAGCCTATGAAAGACTGTTGCGAAGCAGTAAATAAAACCATGTTAGTCCTTCTTAGATGTTGTCGTGGTTTAACTCC
>NW_010231187.1:0-1824 GCF_000690775.1 Eurypyga helias
TGCGCCTCGGCCAGAAGCGTAGCTTGAGCTGCCGATTCAAACACGAAATTAGGCTGTTGTGAGAGTGAAATGCGGAAAGCGAGGGGCAAATCTTGAAGGCAGCGGGGTTTTTTTGTACTACAATGGGAGGCACCAGTCCTCACACACAGAGCTGCCCGCCGCTGCCTGCGGCCAGACTCCGGCGTTGGTGGGTGCTGGTCACCTCATGGGCCCCCACCACACAGGCGTCCCTACCCTGCCAGGAGCTCCCGCCGCATTGTCCGCCATGCCCCACAGCCACCCAAACCAGGGACCGCCACGGTGTCCTGGGAGAGGCACGGCGATCAGCAGTGACGCTGCGCTGCGCGTCCCCGCGCTTGTACCGAAACCGGAGCCGTATTTCTCCCACAGGAGGTGTTTTCGCTTTGGTTATCCAAAACATCATTACACGACCCCGGATTGAGCTGCTTAGGGATGTGCCGTGCTTTGCTGCTAGCACTGAAGTTTTACAGGCCGGGACAGACCTGCTGATGGCTTCAACTGGGAGTGGAGAGTCTCGGAAAAAGTACCCATCAGCTATTTCCAAGGTTGAATTTTTAGGAGTGCTGTTTTGTAGATTTTAGAAATCTCTTCAGAATTTTTACTGAGAGGTTGCAATGCCTCCCGGTTTCCAATCAGGCCACTGAAGAAGGAAGCTATCCTAAAATCCTTTTGCAGTCCCAGGAAGCGCAGCCAAAACGTGTACAAGCTTAAAACCCACTGGAAAGTTTTCCCTTCCTACAGATTTGGAGTATTATTTTCCCCAAAACATATTTTTACGGAATATACCCCAACTCTGACAGTTCTTGAACATTAACCAGGATAAACTGGAGTACCATTCCCATAAGGTAATTCCTCATGTCCTAAAATTTGGAGGCTGACTGCTCTTCTGCCTTTCAGCTACCAGGGAAGGCTGAGAAAAGGCAGATTTTTCTGCCTGAGGAGTAGAAAAAACAGATTCAAAGTCTGCCGTCCGTGTACATGGACAGCAAAGAAAAAAAGCAGCATGAGCATAATGCAAGGAAGTGCTGTGCATGAGAGAGGGGACAGATCTAGACAGAGAAATAGGAAAGAGAACAAAAGAGTACCACACACGATATATGAAAAGAAACTTGGGGCACAGGCTGAACAAATAGGTGCAAATGGGTTTATCCTCCAAACAGAAGGTAGACGATCCTCACCTTAGAGGATCTGGGATCCTAATATCGAGTACACCTCCAACTGGAAAACCTCAGAATAAAATCCTGGGATTCTAGACGCTCAGTACCCTTGTCAGCAAACAGATGTCCCTCTTGCAATCACCGCGTATCTTTAGCAGCTCACCCATGTACACTGCAGGCCATTACCTGAACGCGTTTCCTTAAAAATACGCATCCAGTATGAAAAGCGTTGTCTGAGTGCCCATCCTACCTGGCTTGGCACCATCCCTCCAGGGCAGCATTGGCTGCTCCTTCACCCCTGGCTCCTACAGAGCTGAGGGTTTTCCACACACAGTCTGTGGGATTACCTGGCAGGAGTTTATGAAGGAAAAGCAGCCTGCAGATGGCTGTTCGTGCCCTCTCTACAGGCCGACCTCCCCACGTGAAAGTCACCGTTATCGGCTCTGTACCAGTGACATCTGATAACACGACACGCAACTCGGCGCCAAACTCAGCTTGCGGACTGAATTCAAGCGGTTTTGACTTGACCGTGGCTGGGAAAGGCGGCAGAGAGAAGAGACTACAAATCCCAGAGTGCTGCGGCCGCTCTGCTCAGCGGGGGGGTCGGGCCCTGCGCCGTCGGCCTGCGCGGGCCGCAGAGCCACGC
>NW_010231188.1:0-2024 GCF_000690775.1 Eurypyga helias
CGCAGCCCCGGGTAACCGCGGGGGGGGCTGCATCAAACGCGGTTTTGCAAGTGGCTGATGTGCCGCGGGGTCTCCGCGGTGATGCACGGTGCCTGTACACCGCTAGCCGTACCGCACAAAGCTATAGGGTGATCTCTGTTGACGGACAAGCAGCCTGGCAGCAAAAGGATAAAAATACATCTGGGCTGGTCTAGTGACATTTAAAAATTGGAAGATAAAAGCCTCAGTTATTTATCAGTTGAAGCCCCAGATAGAATGGCCCGCACGGATGCCATTGCATATGTATGTGTACGTACATAATGAGACTGAGATTTTGTTCTTCTGTAAACTGATCCAGTCATTCATGTTGGCACTGTGTTATAACTGTATAAAAAACAGTGTAATTGTATGATGGCTCATCAATGCTCTGACAGCCAATTGTGGTGGCAGTGGGTGTTCCTCCAATTCATATCTCTGAGAAGTAACAGCATAGATCCACTGCGATGATCATTATACAATAATCAATTATTTGCCTGTTCTTAATTTCTCAGTTCTTCCTTAATCAGGTGACTATATCACTACATCCATCCATGCAATAATGCATTTTTTGATACAGCTTGTATGAAACAGCCAATACATTATTTATGTGTATAGCATTTTCGATCCGATTTCCATTTTAAAACTCTCACTGGAAAGTTGAGGACCGGTAATATGTACACAGTCATTGCAATGAGGCTATGTATTCTGCACAAAACTTTGGGGTAAGCCTCAAGTCAGACACAGCCTGGAGGCTGCTAAGCAGGCTGCCCCATGCACAGTGGTGTCTCATCTGCCCCTTTTTTTCCATCTCTTCTGAACACCTACCAAAAAAAAAAACCCCACCCAAAATAAAACCAACCAAACCTCTAGCTGATTTGTTGTGGTAGCACCTTCTTAGGGTACCATCTTAATTTACACATAAATAGTAAATAACTGTCAAACGCCTCCATTTTCCTAATATTCAGGATGATATCTTTCAATTTAGTAAATTAAATTTTAAATAACAATGTACAGCAGCCTGGGTGTTGGGAGCAGAACACAGTGCAGGGCTGTATGGCTGTGCTGGGACACTCTTGGCTTGCTTTTTCAAGTTTACTGTAAAGTGGATGGCTTGGTGATTTAAGCCTCAGGGATAAAACACCTCACCAATGCCTCACAACTACACATGTAATTTCCAGAAGACTCAGTTCAACCTTTCTTTCTTCTAAGACTAGCAGATGAGGCACTGAGCATAGTAGCATGAAACCATCTAACCTAAGGTATTTTTCCAATATGTGTCAACATTTAAAGGTCTAATGGATAACACTTGTCTATTAAGATTATTTGCCCTAAAATCATCTAGCATTTTCCTGCTATTTTTTTGCTGGTTTGCCCCCAAAGCTGTCAGTACTTTTGTTGGTCATGTGCATGCAGGCATCGCTCAGAGATCCACGAATAAAGGTACATGTAAATTATAGTCCTGTCATGTTTCCTTGGACAGTCGGGTCCTGACACCTTAATGCCATTACACAGCGTGACGTCTCCAAAATCGCTAGCCAGACAAGGAAACTACTCAACTCCTTTTAGTAAAGCGTTTGTGACGCAAAGCGGTACAGTCCAGATTCTTTGAAAAAAAGAGAGAAATGCTATGGGTAAAGTCAGGGTATTACATGTGAAGTGATCTATATCAAACAATTGGGTTTCAAACTTCAAGTTCTAAGCCTCGCTAGGGAGGGGATGTAGGGGTTCCTGCTCTGGGCTTGGCAGAGCCCGAGCTCTTGGCAAGACTCGTCACGCTTGTTCACAGCGGTGTTGAACTGAACCACTGCCCAAAGCCGCCTCTGCTGGAGAAACACCCTTTGCTCTGCTCTCCTGCCCTGCGCCCCCGTCCCGCAGGGGCGAGAGACGAGGCGCTGTTCCCTGCAGGTGGTTTCTAGCCAGCACAAAGCGCCGTTTCACCCGGTGGAGGGGGGTTTGGCGGAGCCCCGGCAGCCCCGCCGCGCCCTGCCCACCGCCCGGGCCGGCTC
>NW_010231189.1:0-934 GCF_000690775.1 Eurypyga helias
TGTTAAACTCCATGAGGTTGGCATAAACATAAGAACATAAATAGGAGAAAATAGAGAATGCATGAAGAAGGCAGAGAAGTGACAAGTACTACTGAATTGAGATGTAAAATAAAACTATTCAGAAGACATAAATTGATAAAAGAGATGTGTGACAAATAGGCATAAGAACCCTCAATACTTACTGTCTGTGGATTGTTGGAGATCTCTATCATGAGCACTCATGTCTGCATAATTCAGGGCAGATTAAAGAGAGATTCAGCAGTGGAATTAAATACTTACTGACCAGATGAGCTCATAACAGCATAAGCTCCTTCTCCTGCCTGTTAGTACTGCACATTTCTAAATTAGCTGAGGCAAAAGCAGCCCTGGGGAAATTCATATCTGATCCTGTGAGGTCAAAGAACAAGACTACGACCAGACTAAAACCCAACAATAAGTAAAAAAAAATCACATACTAAAACCCAACAATGTATTGCAAGACAAGAAAGAAAATCTGAAGAGAACATCTTTGGCATCCCTGAAACCACAGTCTCCACAAATGCAGAGTTTGATAGGAAGGAGATTCTGTGCAGCTTGGCTCAAGCCGTGAAATTTCCCATTGAAGCCTGTGGTGCTCATCCTCAGCACAGGGAGCAGCAGATCTACATACTCACAACCCCAGCAAACAGGCATGGAGCCCAGCTTGTAACAGGAAGCACTTGGTTTTCAAAACTCCTCAATTCACATCCTGAAAACATGTTGGCAGTAATGAAGAAATGTGTGTTGGCTGTTCTAAAAACACGTATTAGAACAATCAGTTATCTTGTATTGAAAGGGCTCAGTACTGGGGCCCGTTTGGCTTAATGTCTTTATCAGTTGCCAAGATGAGGGGATAAAGTGCACTCTCAGCAAGTTTGCAGACAAGTTGGGTGGGAGTGTGTGCTGGGTTCAGCCA
>NW_010231190.1:0-6256 GCF_000690775.1 Eurypyga helias
CCGCACCACACAGCTTGGTGTCATATCACACTTGCTGAAGGTGCACTCAATGCCGTCATCCATGTCACTAACAAAGATGTTAAACAGCACCGGTCCCAACACCAACCCCTGAGGAACGCCACTCGTCACCGATCTCCACTCAGACGTGGAGCCGTTGACCACCACTCTGAGTGCAACCACCCAGCCAGTTCTTTATCCATTGAGCAGTCCATCCATCAAATCCATGTCTCTCCAGTTATAGACAAGGATCTCGTGTGGGAAATGACACCCTCAGTATTTAAAATGAGTATGTATTGTAAAGCTTAACCTGAGCACTGAACAGTTTTCACCCAAAAATGGCCTACCCTTGGAGTGTTTAGTCCTATCTGCCGATGAACCAACAGCTCATAGCACCACAGCTGTTAGAAGGAACATGCATTTCTACTACACAGTAACTCACTACTCCAACATGTGTGAAAAGAACCTGAAAAGGAAAAGAATGTGATGCTCCTAAAAGAACTGAAGAGTGGAAATATACATTTAGTAGTCACAGTATTCAGTAGAAAAATCAATATATTTCAGTAACAATACAACTTCAGAAAGAAATTGTTGACATATGAACTTACCAGAGAATTCTTGATCACCTCACTCTTATAAAATTCTAAAGAAAAATGAGTAAAAAAACACCTTTAGATTAGCTTAAACACTGATACAAATCTTAGTATGCGAAATATAAAAGCTAAAGCAAGTCACACTCACAAAAGACAAATGTTAGTGGGCCTGGTTTATCAGTAACAGATTTATGAGACAGACTTTAAAATACCATCATGCTTTTGACTAAAACTACTCATTCACACTTAATTATTACAAGTCATTATTTAAATGTAGCATTTCATCTTTATACCCATGATAATCCTAAAGATTTACTGAGCCTTTGCTTTCTGGGGAAAGAAAGTGCCCCAGTACTTTACAATATTTGGATGACACTTGCAAAGTGACTAGTTTGTCATATGACATCTTCCTGGATAAGTGCAGCACGGATAAACTAATTGCACTGCTTTTCTGAAGAGCAAGGGTGACCTGTTCCAGATGCTTAGAAAGTGAACAGCCAAATTACCTCACAGAGGTGCCAAGAATCCTGTATTTAAATGGAAATAAGCAACTGCTGACACATGGACCTCAGTTTTCCCAGCCAAACTAAGAGCTAAAAGTCTTAAGGTAGAGAGCTCTGGAGGCTGAAGTACGGATTTTGTACAATATCCCTCAGTCCACTGCAATCCAAGTTTTGATGGAGTGCAGAGCAGTCCTGTCCACGGAACACTGTGGAAATAGCGTTCAGGTGCAGGTTCAACTAACCACCACAAGGAAGGCCAGTTAATAAGCTCAAGTTATGTATTCTTATCCTTCTAAAACAGTGACCTTGGAGGAGGGGGGGGGGAAGCAAGGTTCTACTACACTAGCTGAAAATAAAAATTAGGAGAAAAGCAAAGCTTGTTTGCAAAGCTCCACCTGTTGATCGTATCAAAAGGAGCCTAAAAACGTATTTTTAATACATGTCTCCACAATGAAGGACTATACACCACAGTGGAAAGCAAAGCATTAAAGAAACATGAGATCTAACACCCAAACACAGCTATCAAGAGCAGAACAGATGCCTGGGTGCTTCTTGTCATTGGCTGACAACTCTATTTTTGGAAAACTTTGATAGTAGTTAAGTGCTGGCTTATGCTCTGTAAAATAACAGGAATGAACAGAGTGGAAGGCTCTCCCACACACAAAGCAACTAAGGCTCCAAAAGTTTTTCTGTGCTCTTGGAAATTCCCAAGTTTAAGTTATCAGTTAAGATATCTGATTTAAGGGAGTCTACCAGCTCTGTCATCTGCTTTGCTTCCTTGCCTGCTAACACTGAACGCTTTTATGAGGGTCAGGAAACTGAAGAGCTCTTTCCCACTGTCAACATACTTGATGCAAACAACAGCAGCAGGTTGTCAAGGCAAAAAAATGCATAGAGAATTTGTAACATAAGAATTCAAATATTGATGAGCAAAAAAATTGAGAGCACGCCTAGTTTACCTTTGTATATCTTGGTGTTATCACACAAGTGAAGAGTGAAGTATGTATCCAAGAGGCGGTAACCATTCTTATTGATAATGTTACGTGCAGCGATGTTCCGAAGATGACGAAGCCGGCGCTAAAAATAAGAAAAAACTTTATTTAGAAAGGTTTTAGATGTTTAGACAAACATTTAGATGTTTGTCTTTAACAAAATATCTTCAACAAAGAGTTAAAGAACTTTCCTAGACTGAAATTGAACCCTTTTTTTTTCCTTTGTATTAAAAGCGTTTTAATGATTTCCAAAGCACTGTTGTCAAAAAAATCCCCCCAGACACTCAGTTTTCTTTGGCAGAAAACTAGCGTGAACAATAAACATTCAGCAAAGTCATAGTAAACCAACTGGACAAGAAACAGCTCGCACCTACAAGCTGAGATCAAGCAATGCTGATACACAAGACAAGCTATTCTTACTCGTGTCCTATACATCATTTTTATTCCTCCTGTCTAAATCACCCCAACTATTTGAGCAGTTTTAGGCAAATATGTGACACTGAGCAAACAGCAGCAGCATCACCCAGGTGTTCTGCATCATCACATTGGAAACATTCCCTAACGAAGGCTGTTTTCAACAAGCACTAAAGGACCAAGAGCTCCAACATAAACCACCAGCTAATCCACAGCCATAAGTAACTGGCTGAACAAAGCTTCCTGAATTCACAGTAACCCTGGAAACTGCTGTAACAACCCTAAATAAAACACATCAGAAAGACATAGACAGGTTTTCAGGCAAAATTAAGAGCACCATGAAATTTGATGTCTGTCAGCTACCTTCTATTTGGGTAACAGAGTCCTTTTTTTTTCTTGGACTAGAATATGCCACCAAAATCTTCAGTTTAATTGATTGTATCCAACTCCAAAACTATGTTGGTTTGCTACAACACTGTATCTCAAATGGAAATCATCAGATTGAATAAATATCTCTTCCAACACTACGAAGTACCAAACAGCTTTAATAGTTGTGGCTAAAATCTTCAGCTTCAAAGCATAGTACAACCTTCATCTTTGACAAATATTTAACATGACAGACTTATTGTTAAATTTAGCTACTTAAAGCAATTTTGTAGGACTGTCCAGTGACTCTCAAATCATTGCTTTGCTGTGGTTCTTATTTTAACTTTCAAAACCCATGCAGGCTTAAAAACACACTACCATGAACACAGCACTCAGTAAGCTGCCACTTTTATATATAAAGTTCTCACCAAATCCTTCACTATCATTTTCTCCCAATCAATCTCTCAACCTACCCATGTCTGGACCATCTACCATGGGGGTGTTGACAAATGGCTCTCTGTCCCTTTTGTATCACCACAAACCACCTACAAGCCTCAAACCACCAGTTTAGTGCATCCTTTTACCACAGGGTTCAACTCAGAGCGAGTTCTTTTTATGATGAAGCAGCCCTCCAGCAAAATCAAGCAAGTTTCTTTCACTGTATGCAATGAGGTTTGGAAAAAGCTGTAGCCTGAACCTCCAGACAAGATCAGAGTCCCTATCTCCATGGTTTGTGATTTATTTGCACCCTTCAAAACCTGGAATTTATCCTAAAGTCTCACTTCTCCCAAACCAGAGAAGATGAACATTAAATTGGGGCTGAGAGAACCACAGTTCAGGACTCAACATGCAACAGGTAATGATAGTCTCATTTAAGTCTGCAACTTAGCCATCCTTCTCCTCCCTTCTGTCCCATTACTTGTCCATTTAGCTTAGTTGATAGGGAACAAGTTTCCAATTACATGGACAATTTTCTTTTTCAGATTCTTCAGTATGAGGTCATCATGACAGAGGGACTTGGATCCTGAAAATAAATCTTCCAGTTTGCCCACTACATTGACCCTGATACTATATTGCATTATTCAGATTTCCTCAGAACTCTACAGAGGCAGCATTCAGAGATAATTAACCTTCAGAGATAATTAACCTCTCCTGACCAAAGATAATTAGCCTTAGCCAGGAGACCATCAGCTATGAAGACATACCCAAAAAGACAATTCAAACAGGCTCTAAAATTCCTCATCAAGGGCTTGCAGCTGTTCCTTATAGAAGTATTATTTCAAGGGAATTTTCAAATCTCTATTAAGGTTACCTCCTGTGTTTCACATCATTTTTGCTCAAGATACTGGAATGCACAAGGTAAAAACCCCACTGTGCTGTGCTTCAGCTGTCACTGGCATCAGCCAAACCGCCCAGCTGCCAACCCCACTGCTTATTCACACTGCTGCATCGCCCTCCTTGTTTGTACCACCGTAAATATGCACTTGTGCAGCTGCTCAGGGCATCGCACCGGGGAACCCATCTGGATGCACACTCACCACCTCTCTCTTTTGCTGGGTTAGTTTCGCCAGACCAGTTCCTCACTGTGGTTCCCAAGGCGGCCGTGCAAGCGCTGATGGAAGAGGGGACAGCAGCAACAGCCAAAGGCAGCAGGCAGGGCTGCTTAGGTGAAACCGCCGGCTCAAAATACCTGCGGAGCTACGGACAGCCTGGCACGGCTACAAGCCAAGTGAAAAGCGATTCACAGTAAGGTACTGGCACATTTCGAACTGCAAAAGCAACTCTATAAAGGTGACCGTTACACTTTACACTGAATACAGTAGCTGCAAATAATCCCAAGTTCTTTCATTTCCTTCTTTTAGAAGAAATGGCAAAGAATAGCCACTTCTCATCAGAGGTAAATTTTAGCTATTTGCTCTTTCTATAAAAGTATCAAGAAATCTTCCTCACAGAGGGATTCCCCACAGATGAGATGCTGTGCAGCTACAAGAGCCATTCCAAAAAGCCCAGTTTTAAAAACAAACTACAAGTGCTAAAACCCAAGTTTTATAAGTGCTTTGGCAGCCTCACGAGTCACATAACTTAAAACAAGCCAGCTATGTTTGCAAGCTGATAGTGCAGGATCTGCTTTTATAAAAATTGAAGAAATATGCAGATGAGTGTAGATGATTCTCCCCACTGTCTCCTCAAACAGTTGACAGTATCAGCAACTTATCAGGAAGAAGTTCTTCCCGGAGAGGGTGGGGAGGCCCTGGGACAGGTTGCCCAGAGAAGCTGTGGATGCCCCATCCCTGGAAGTGTCCAAGGCCAGGCTGGATGAGGCTTGGAGCAACCTGGGCTAGTGGAAGGTGTCCCTGCCCATGGCAGGAGGTGGGACTGGGTGGGCTTTAAGGTCCCTTCCCACCCAAACCAGTCAGTGATTCTATGATAACACAGCATTGAAGAGCTCTGATACTACACCAGGCATCTTAAGATATCCTATTGAAAAAACTGTTATTTTTCAGCAGAGCACTGATTTAGGTAAGCTCTGACAAGCAGAACTGACACCATTAAAATGGACATTAAACTTTTCCAACAGCTCTGAGTATAGTGCACACAGCCTGAACTGGATCACTGCACAGCAGAGTAGTGGAGCAGGTTCAACAGCTCATTCTAGGGTTCCTTTTTTTTGTTTACCACAATTGTCCCAGTCCTTCGCAATTCCCAAGAAAGTCAATGGAGCAGTGAAATTACATGGTAGGCCTTGTTATCATTTGATTTAATCGCCAGCCTAAGTTGCAATTGAGTAAAAGCAACTGCTATATAGCAACTCAACCTTGACCTACATAAAAGAAATTAGTGCTTCCTTCTGCGCTGAAGATAAATGACTACAAACCAGGAGAAGAGATCCACTAATTGTCCCTTAGAAGAAATCCTGAGTAATAGTTTCTATTTTGAAAACACTGTGAGAGGTAAAGATACAGCAGGTTATAAGCATACAGCTATCCCGAAGATACGCCGAAAGGCTCATCAGGAAAGCTTTAGAAGAGATGGGAAGAGCAGAGCCTACCATCCGCTTTCATCCCTCATGCCTGCAGAGCTGAACTGGTTTCCCAGAATTCCACAGCAGGATTTTGACAGGCTCTATGGAGTGCAGCAGGACCATCCATGCTCAGCAACAACAAGCTTCTATCCACAGTTAGGAGTCTTTTTTTCTTACTTAAGAAAAGCACTCAGTTTTCATCATTCTGAAGAACTATTATCAGTTGTTTAATGTAGCTACTGTTCCCATTCAGTGACTTTCTAGGAACCTCTCCAGATCTACTGCAGGCCATAAAGAAGTTAGATTGCTGGAGAATGAAATATTTTGATCAACAACCTTGTTAATTATCCCAAGCACAAGTACAGGCTG
>NW_010231191.1:0-3116 GCF_000690775.1 Eurypyga helias
CCAAACCATTCTGTTATTCTGTGATCTGATGATGGATGTACGGGGCCTTGGTAAGGAACTTCACTGAAATAACTCACATGCCAGCGATGGCTTTCATCTGTATCTGCCTGAAGTGAACTCAGTTTAGGTGGCTGTACAGATTAGGGTGGGGTTTTAATCACCCTGAGCCTGGCCTGTGGTGTCAGGTTCTTGAGGGATTGAGAAGTTGAACTCTTGTCCTGAGTAGGTCTGGGATTTGGTTCTAAGGACCAACAGGTGAGGAAGGCCTACTGCATGTAGGAGCCTCAGATTCCACATGGAGTCTAGCAAATGTTAAATAATTAATGCTGATGGATTACACGAAGCCTTACTTCCCACTCTTTTCCTGACAGGTTTTCAGTGGTATCACACTGACCAAATTTGGAGGAATTGTAGTACTGGCTTTTTCCAAATCTCAAATCTTCAAGATATTCTACTTCAGGATGTACCTAGCCATGGTCCTGCTGGGAGCAACACACGGACTCATCTTTCTTCCAGTTCTGCTTAGTTACATAGGTAAGATGTGACGGTCTGCTCTGAAATGCACTTTGAACAAAACCAGCTTGCTGGCTGTGGAGACTTCTCTCCACCGAGCAGGAAGGGTTGCAGGGATCGAAAGCAGTCTCTGTCTGTGGAAAAGCAAGGGCTGATGGGTGGTGGTGCAAGCTCACGTTGTGGAGGTGACCGCCATGGCCTGTGTGGCCCAGCAGAGAGCAGCATGACTGATGGCTCTCATCCCGGGACAGGATGGTGACTGGATGAGGCTTTGAGCAACCTGGTCTAGTGGAAAGTGTCCCTGCCCATGGCAGGGGGGTTGGAACTAGATGGTCTTTAGGGTCCCTCCCAACCCAACCCATTCTGTGATTCTATGAAACGACCAACCTGCTGTGAGACGGTTGCCGCATTCGTGGAAGCAGTCTTGCTTGGCAGTAAGGATGGTCCAAACACCATCCTCCTGAGTCTGGAAGTTTGTGCCTAGGGTGCAGGGTCCAGACTTCGCTTTACCCAAGGGGGCTACGACTGGGGATTGCCCTGCTGCCTTCCTGCTGCTGGCGGCTACGAACAGCCGAGCGGAAGCATCTGTCTGCTGTCTCGGTGTTAAGCTGGACCAAGACAGCAAAGATCCTGCGTGCTTCTTGGTGACTGACGGAAGCTCTGGAATAATGTCTCCGTTTTCTCTTGCTCAGGCCCATCGGTAAATAAAGCTAAAACTCAGGCTGCACAGGAGAGGACCAGGGGTACAGAACGGGAGAGGCTCCTCTACTTCTAGTTTGAGTGTTCAGTGGACTTGGTGAACTGTGGCTTTGGCCCATGTCCTCTTAAGGACTGAAACGCAGTGATGTTCCACAACTGTCCGGCTGTGACCACCACGGGCTTGACTCCTGCGCAGACCCAACTGGAAGACACCAGCTGCAGCTCTGGACATAGCTTTAAACTCAGGAAACGCTACGTGTGGCTCGTGTAACAGTATTACTAAAACTAGGTGTGTTAACATCGTTACTAAAACACTTCTGTTTTCGAGAGGAACCTGAACCAGCTGTACTGCGAGTTGAATAGCTCTTTTCTCCAAGAAACTGCGGTGATGTGTACCGAATGGGCTGCTCAACCACTGACACTTTTTTTTTTAAAATGCAGGTCAATGCAATTTTTGTCTCTATTTTTAGGGGGAAGCCATCACGAGTTGTAATATTTTTAGTACTATTTGCCAAAATGTCTTGTATATACTTTATTATAAAATAGCAATTTTGTAGTTCAAAAATCTACTTAAATGCAATAAATTAAGTTTATACATTTCAGTGGAAGAGTCTTTCAGAACGTTGTGGGCTTCATGAGAGCTTGTTCTCCAAAAACTTGTTTGAAGAAGGTGACGTGTTCTTCACAGTGCTCACCTGAGGGAGGGAATGAAAGGTAACGTTCAAGCCCAGACTGAGAAGTAAGACACTGGTTTGAGTACTAATTCTCATCCCTAACGCCTTTGAGTAAAGGAGTTTGAACACACTTCGTGCAGCAGAATACGGAGGCAGCTCCAGTCCTGCCACAGCTATTCTTGTGGCAAAGCACATGTCGGATCTAGTTCCTGTAACTAGCCAGCAGATTTGTATCCATGAGTTCATTATGGGATTCTGTGCCTATGGACTAGCTAGTGACTAAGAACCCGGTGCCTGTGCAAGCAGCTTAGTTTGGTACTGCAGCTCCTGTTTTAGAAACCAAACAGGCCTTGAATTTTTGGAATCTGTGGAAACAGCCAACTGAAGTAAAAGGCTCCAGGAGGAAGGGCCAATTGGAGAGAACAGCACTGCGCTGCAACTGAGCACCTGCACGCTCCCGCTTGGCTCAGTCTCTGGTCCTGGGGAGCTGCTCAGTCTCTGCTCGGAAGGGGTGAGACATGTTGAAACTACGCTTAAAGGTATGTGTAAAACACAGCATTTTATCTCATAGTAAAAACACAGCATTTTATCTCATAGTACAGCCTCAGCTGGAGTGGAAGTGAAACAAGTGTTAGTTCTGCAAGCAGAAGTGAGTGTCCTGGTCTGGCTGCTCACCTGGTGTGAAACTGGGGTTTCCCCGTAACCGCTGGTTTCTCTGTTCAAAGAATCTGAATATGGTGTAGAAAAGCATGTCGTCTTCCGCTTGCTTCGCCGCGTCCAGGAACTTGCGGGCTGAGATGCTGTCGTGTCCTCCGATGCCCCTGATGAATCTCAAGGCAGCCAGAACTTGGTGTTTGGATAACAGAACTTCCACGATTTCATCGTTTGCTGTGGAAAGTCTCTGTGAAGCCAATCACAGCTGTGAGACTATGCCCCTGGCACGTGATGGAGCTGCTAGCTACTCCCTTGACACTGGGTGGGGTAAGGGGTTTGACAAGTTGAACCCCCACGGGACACGGAATTAACTGTAGTCTGAAATGCTTACTTTTAACATGTCCAGGGAGAGCTGGTGTGCTGGAGGGTAAATGCTTTCCAGGGACAGCAACAGGCAAGCCTAGGGCAAAACCAGAAACAACCTTAAAACTGAGGGCTTCCCACCTTTTGTGGTTTAACTCCGGCTGGCAAAATACCACAAGGCTGCTCTAACAAATCCCCTTCCCCTCCTCCAGT
>NW_010231192.1:0-5416 GCF_000690775.1 Eurypyga helias
ACCGAGGGGTTCATTCGTGAGGTGGCAAGTGCCAAAGCAGAACCGCGCTGTAGCAGTGCTAAACACCGCTCTGCTTATGGCGACTCCTCTCACAGGACAAGTACAGCTTTGTCACGGGATTAACATGGCAGAGGAGCACATCTGCTGCTTGCAGACCCAACTGCTCCCATCAGCTATACGCCCCGCCTGTGCTTACTCCACTGCAGTTCTATTCTGGTTCTACTTCACCTGTTTTTAAAAAACATCAAATCCTACAATAACGCTTTTCCTGGGCCCAGGTTACTGCGAAGGGGCCTGCTCACTGGATCAGCTCATCACTGCATGGGGCCTTCCTGGCAAACACCCTCAAAAACTGCTTAGGCTCCTCAAAAACCTCTCCAGGATCCCAGTGCTATAAACAGTTCCAGAGAGTTAACTCCCATTTATATGTCTCATTCCTACTGTCAGCATCCATGGTAATAGCAACCCGAAACACATCTTGAAATCACAGAGGGGTCCCGTGGTTTACAGGAACACCCAGAGGGCCACGCGAACGCTCCCAACCTGCCCATCTCACGAGCCCTTTAGGCAGCTGGAGGTGTGAGGTTTGGCTCTGACCGACCCTCACGTTGCACATTTTTCCGCACGGGTTGATCACATCAACTCCAATTGAATTCCAGACAGGCGCAGCGTTTACTAAGATGCATTAAGGAATGAAAGCATGAGGAAACAAAAACATACTTAGCATTAATTCTATACAATTACAGGATTCTATGAAGTAATTTGATGACATCTTTCAGAAATCTACCTTCTACAGGGTGCTGTATGAGACTTGGGTGGTAAAACCTCAGGATTATGTTGGAAAAGCTACTATTCTTTCTGCCTGATGGCAGAGGCAATCTCTTTCTCCATCTATAAAACTGGGCACTGTTAATACTTACTCCACACAAGAACACCAAGAGGTAAATAAACCCAAGAGATTCCTGTGCAAAAGTACAAGACACCATGATTAAAGGCAAGCAGAAGTTTAATTTTTGTTCTGTAGCTACGGAGCTGCAATAAATCTAAAGCACAGGGAGGGGAAATACCTTATGATCTGGTAGATCAAGCTGCACTGTGATTTATGCCCTGGGAAAAGCTAATAACATATTGTTAATGGACAAATATAGCACCTAGGGAGTGCTCAAAACCAGGAATTACACACCAAGGGAACATGCAAAAGAAGGAATTACACACCAGCAGTGAAGAGGGGATGACTACAACAGGGGATCCAGCAGTGAAAAGGGTAATAAATTCCTCTTACACGCATTTGGTAAGCAGCTTACACCACCTTAACATAATACTGATAGACTTGCACACCCAGTGAATACCATCTCAAGCACATCACACTTTCAACCCACAAAACCTGTACATCGTCGTGTTAAAGCCCAAGACAGAGTATCTACTTTTGCTGGCTGAACACCTGGGTCACCTTAAGTGGTACCCTCAGCACCTCAGTTATTTCCCTGCCTTGTTTCCTTCCTAATTATTTTCCTCTAAGAGCCAAATTTCCCTTAATTTGGGAAATTTGCTCCTGGGTTACTGATCTGAAGCTGCATTCTCCCGGCAGTACGCTGAAGCAGCTTTTTTGGTGAACTATATAATGCAAGTTTTGTATGAGAGGAGCCCTAAACCGAAACAACATGATGATAGCTTCTAACTGGATTGAACTGAAAGCACTGCTGGGAAATCCCAGGGGAGATTAATGACTATCAATCAGCTTCTAAAACAGTCAAATAAGCACCTTTTCTATCTCACCTTCTTAAACACTGGAGAAGCTTATGCCGAGTTATCTACAAATCCCTCAGCACTACTCTCTTTAAAACTTTTTTCCACTGCTTTCCAAAACCTTTTCCGCTATTAAGCGGTCAGCACACTGAGACTTTCCTCTGAAGCCAATGCATCTTTATTCATTTATCCCTTGTGTTTCCCTAATCATTCTTTTTTAAACTTTGGGTGGCTAGAAATTGGCCTTATGTATATTTGTACTGTTTCACACCGGGGTCTTTAGGTATGACCCACAGAGCTACTATTTGTGAGAGGCGCTAAAGCATCACCTTCACGTTGCACAGAGACGGTCTTCCCAGACCTGGGGTGTCACTCCTGCACTCACCCACCTTTCCCTTCACCAAGACAGAAACCTTTTCTAGTGTTTGAAGATGCAAAGCCCTTAAATATAGCACTTTATGTTCACCTCTCCCCTCAAGTTCTTCCTCACTCCAGTAGCCAGGTAAAAACTAGAGATGGAGTTAGCCTGTTAATACAGCAGGGATGAGGGCCTTTCCCTCCTCCACCTCTAGTGTTGGGTTTTTTTGGGATGGTTTGTTGGTTGGTTGTTTTTTTAAGAGATAAATAATTATTTTAAGTCAGAAGATAATAATTTCCGTTGACTGCGCTACAGCTTTACCTTTTTTTTTTTTGTGGAAAAAGGCCTCTTGTCCTCACAGTTCAGCACATCACTCAAAACAGAGAAGTCAGCTGTCAAGGTAGTGTGTCTTATGGGTCCTTGATTCTTCAAGGCTCCTGATACTTCATTTTTCATAGACCAGATAAACACAGAGAAATTATTTACTGAGGGTCAATCATAGTCACGTGAATAAAGCGATCCCCTTCCCTACCAGCTGACAGAATCTTACAGGATTCTCACCCCCTGCTCCAATTCTAGGTAAACCACCCCCCTGGTATGTACCTTTTTTGCAGGGATTTTTGTGACTTCTCCAGGAATTAGTGATTTTGGTTTGGGATTCACTCCATTCAACTCCAAATATCAGTCAACAAAATACCCCTGAGATTAGGATTTATCAAATCCTAATTGAGGTAAAAATTCTATAAACAGCAGTGAATTACAGTTACTACATGTTCCTTTTCATCTCAATTTTGTAGTCTTGCCCAAAAATCCAGCTTTGCATGTTATTGCTGCCATCATTCCTGTAAGATTCTTGTAGGACTGCAGCATACTGAAGCCAGGGGACAGTTTCCCAAGACCAAAGAAGTTTGTTGGATTAAAATGCATGGAAACTTTGGAGTCACAGAAGTATCCTGCAAAGTTTTCCCTGAGTAATAAAAGAAAGGCTGGTTCCAATTTTGGGGAGAACGTGAGGGTTTTTAACAGAAGTTAGGCTTTAGTGATAGGAAAAGAGGGAATGGCATAGGAAGCTTTTGCCTTAAATTGCTGCACAGCTTTGTATCTTCCTAACCCCTTCTTAAATTTTTAATATTTAAAGCCAGGCAAGTTTGCTCTTTCCAAATCCTTGAGTACTGCAGGGTATGAAGCACAGGGAACGTAAGTGTTTCCCTTCACTAAAGACAGCAGCAGGTAGGGGATGATTAAACAATTATTCAGTGAGACACAAGTTAAAAAGGTGATTAGGCAGATTTCTGTCAGCAAAGAGTAGGTGTCATTGATTACTGAAGATACTGCTCAATCCCCTAAACATGGGGAGTTTTCATTGCACCCAGATTAGTAAGGAAAAAAAGGCCTGTATGAAGATAAAGGAATAATAGCTTTATCAGTTTAGGATTTTATCACATTGGGCAAATGCTGCCTTCAAAAAACATCACTACAAGTAGCACTATTTAGTATTATTTAACCAAATAAAAACAATTCATGCAATCAAAAGTCATTTTGTTTTCAGACTCAGTAGGAAAATGCTTCAAAAGTTACAGTCAAAGTGTGTTTGCTGCAACTAAAGCAGCTGTAAAACCTCTTTTCTCACATGAAAGCTCAGTTTCCAAGAAGGTTTGACACTACCAGAAACAAAAAAAAAAAATACAAAAGGAAAGAAAAGAGAAGAATGCAGCTGGCAGTGACTACACAGAAAGATTGCAGACTTCATTTTTTGTTAACATTATGGTCAGAAAAATGCCAACTCCTAAAAATATTAAAAAACAACCCAAATGGTTTTTCATGACAAGCAAAACCTCAAATTAGGAGCTGCTTTTAGCCCCTATTTTAGTTTTCTTTAGCTCAGAGACAATAAAGTGGTAAACGGAAACTTCTGTTGAAGTTGGCTGAACATCCCACTGTGTGACAGAACAGGTCTCAGCACCGCACAATCGCTACGCTGCCAAACAGCAGCTCACACTTATTTTAGCTCACTTTCTCCATATATTATTCTATCTATTAGAAAGCAATTACGCTTTTTCATTATTCTTCACCTGTAAACACCAAGTGTGGTATGAATCACACTCTGTTGTCTCCTCTCTGCTTGGGGTGCACTTCCCACTGTAGAAATATCAGGAAACCCTCCTAGAGAGGGACATCCTCCTCCGCTCTCCCTCTTTATAGAAGTCTCCTGTGAAACTCCACCTTTTAGGGAGGAGCTGACAAGGGCCAGACAGGATAGCGAGGCCAGAGATTTACAAGCCAACCAGGAAAAAGTTGGCCTGGATGTTCATGTTTCCCAATGAGTCAAATTAATTAGGATTAGTTTTTAGATTAGAGCCTGAGGAGGAGGCCTCTCCGATCAAGAGGAGTATTTGCCACGCTGTGGCTTTTTTGTCATACGGCTAACAACTAATGGCAGGCATTAGTAAATATTTTATTTGTCCAAAATTCCGCATTGTTTAAGAACATGGAGATTTGGGGAAATAAGTTAAAATAATACATTACTGATTACACCATAGATTTCCTTCATTTCAATACAGGGAAATTGTAATGAAAGTGAGTTTTGGAGGCAGCCCTTTCTGGCACAGTTACAAAAATGAGTGAAAAATGAGCATTGTGTCCGTGTTCCCCGTGTACGGTAAATGATATTTTTCTGAGAAGTATTGTGTGGAGCAGTTCATGCACAGAATTTGTACCGCCTAAGCCTGCTCTCTGTTTAAACACACAAACGGAGGTGTTGTCTGTGGAGGACTCGGAGCAGGGTGCGGAGCAGCCCATCAGTCCGTTTCTGCTTCGGTTCTTACTCCCAGGCCTGGTGTCCCTCTCTAAGGAGGGCCATGCCATCACCTGAGGCGTTACTAAAGCATCAGGGAGGGCTATGAGACACGGAGCAGTTGTGTTCGTTCCTGGCTGAGGTGGTGCCAACTGCTGAGGGAGGCAGCATGGCGGGGCCAGCACAGGCCCTGCGGCCATGACCCAAAGCGGGGCTGAGGGCAGGCAGGGAAGGGGATAACAAGAGATGGCCCCCCTTGCTTATCCAAAGCAGGAGGGTACATGCACATTACTACCTCGGCACTGTCTTTGTAAGCTGCAAATTGTTTTGGTGAATCAGCAGATGTTTAAAAATATTGTCCTTTTTGTGAACTTTGCTCATTAAAAGCTCATTTTAATACTGAAAATCACACCCATAGGTCAAAAAGACCCTTGCCCAGGTGAAGACCCTTCCCCTGAGCATGCATAAGAGTGCAAATAATGTATCAGCAATGTTATAATCGTATGTAAATTACTAAC
>NW_010231193.1:0-2893 GCF_000690775.1 Eurypyga helias
GAAAGAAAGAAAGAAAGGAAGAAAAGACTCTAAATTCTTCATTGCTATCCTGCTTTGCTTATCTGCTGTGATTTACTGTTGTGATTGTTGACTAGCTGACCACTGATTTCAACACAGGGATATAGAAGAGACAGATTGACATGGGTTTCATTAAAATTCAAGAAACTCAACTCCACAGAGAGCATGACTAACTTCCTTATACATGACAAGAATCCCCACAGATGGTTCTTCACCCTTGCTAAAGGAATTAAGTCTACCAAAGAATCCCTGTCTATAAGCAGCCAATTCCCCAAATCTACAGGCTCATCTGCACAGAAATTCTTTATACTGTCATTCTTAAGTACCTTAGGGTAGCAGTGAAAGACAGGGAGCCAACAGGGAGTGCAGACTGCTGCCTCCACTACCCCTCAAGCATGCTGGTGGCATGGGGATGATGGGATTATAAAGTAAACATAATAAAACACAGTACTAGGGCATTCAGTGGCCACAGTATATTTGCTTGCTTATCTTTTTCCTGTAAGAGCTGGGGATGAAATTCTTATTACAACTGCAAAGAGCTGTGTACAAAATTGGCAGTTATTAAACCATTAAGGCAGTCCACAAGTGAATATTGAATTTAGTTTTCTATACCAATTAACTTTCACTTTTAATATAATTTTTTTTTTCTTCTTTTCTTGTTATTATTCTCTCGAGCTCTACATTTTATCATCAAATGCTGAAGCGTTCCCTTTCTGGCTCCCTTTCTCTATTGCTCCCTTTCACTTCTGCTTATACACACACACAAAGACTGTTAATAGCTGGCTACATTGTGTCACTAAGGAAGAAGAAGAAGAACCTTCATTTACTTAAAAAAGAAAAACCCTTCTGTCCTCTTTTTTCTGTCAGTCAAGCCAGAAGTAATTAGAAGTCAGGAGTGTGTAAGGAAAAAAAAGCTTTTGCCTGAAGAACAAAACAAAACAAAACAAAACAAAACAAAACAAAACAAAACAAAACAAAACAAAACAAAAGCAAAACAAAACAAAACAAAACCCACAACACCGCAAAACAAAACAAAACAAAACAAAAACCAACCAAACAAAAAAAATTAGGGAAAATGGAATAAAAAATAAAATTAATTAATAAGTAAGAGGATCAACTGTTTCTATATTCAAAAGCTCAGAAGAGGAAACTCTTCTGAGGAACCTGGAAATATTTTTTTATACATTTGTTAGTAAATGGGGACAGGAGAAAACCATGTATTTTTCAGTGCATGAAAACTCTCATCTCTTGGTCACTGGTTGGATCTAACACTCCTGTTGTAATGACCAAATGTTGTTCTTATCGGATGAGGCATCATGGTCTCTGAGTCCTCAGCAAGATGCTTTAACTCCATGTCACTCCGAGTATTATGCATGAACATTATACAAAGTTCTTGATACTAGTCACAATTCTTGGTGACATAAAAAAGGAGTATCATTGTCTTATTGATGTAAAATTGTGGAAAACAGTGATTATATCAACTGTCTCAAGGAATATCAACAGTTTTCAGCAGAGAAAATCAACCAATATAAGTCTTCTACAAAATTCTGGGTCAATGAACTAAATATAAGTCCACCCATACTCTTATCAAAGAGAAAATAAGGACACAAAAATTACATGGGAAGCTTAAAAGGTGACTGTACAGTTTCAAAAATATTCAAGTTAGATGGAAAAACTTGTCACACTGCTTGAGAAACTACTTAGAAAATGCCATGTCCATTTCTACCAGTCTGTTATCTCCAGATAATAGCCAGCTTAATATTCAATGCTTAGGGAGAAAACTAAACTCCTATAAAAGACTTTTTCCTCACACTGTCATTTTTCAGCAATTTTAGATGTTCTCCTCAAAGGAACTATCATAACAGAGGACATGTTGACCTGTGGCTGGAAAAGAACAATTGGCTAATATGAATGATCCTTTTGTTATGGGTTTGCCACCAGAGAAAAAGTGTAAGTACATCCTACAACGAGTGTGGATGGCCAAAATTAGAGTAAGGCAGTATGACTCATTTGCTATAAAGTCTTACAGAGCTAGCAGACAAATGGCCAAATTGTTTCTTGTCTACTCAATAGGAACATCAGCCACTTTTCTGGCTCATGAGGATGAGGGGCAAAGGCTATTCCCTTCACCTGCATTTGCTCTGGCAATAGCAGTTGCATTCCAGATACCATCTGTATCCAAACTGGATTTAAAGGCAGGCACTAGTAATTGAAGCTATGAAGGAGGAGATCTCAGTGGAGAATGTCTTTATCCTTTTAGATGCCCCAGAAAACCTAGCTGGATAAAAAGTCTTCTGTACCCCTTTTCTGTGTTGTCTCTCTCATCTCTGTTTGAATAGTCAGTCCTCCTTTCAGACATTTCTGTTAGATTTTAACGCGGCTTCTTCCTACACAAGTAGGAAGTTTTCTTCAAATATTGTTAGAAAAATAAGACATCTTTTTGTCACTTTTGGTCAGGCATCCCTTTATCAGTGCAATGTTGACTCAGGGAGCTGTGCAAAGGACTCTTCCTTTGCACATGTGAGAAAAGCACTCCATTTCTGAGAAACATGTGAGAGAACTTAGCACTGGATCTAACAATCACACACCCTGACATCTTTGTCATCGCCACACTGAAGAACTTTTATCAGTGCCTCCAGGGCATGTATTCTGCTGTGGTCAGCCACTATGGAAGGTCAGAGTGTAAGTGGGTCAAGAATGACAAAAATCATACAGAAGATGATTTGTCTTGCAAAACTGTATTTTTCACCCCCTCTGTTTTTCCCCCATTCTTTCAACTACTTTCTTGTCATCTAAATCCTCAGTACCTGTTTTTAGTCAGAAAAGAGTTGACTTTCTATACAGAACCTAGTATGAAGCTGCTCCTGGATTTACC
>NW_010231194.1:0-3599 GCF_000690775.1 Eurypyga helias
TAAAAAGTCCCCCCAGCTTCCTTCTCAGTCCCGAGCCATCCCGAGGTAACCGACAGCTTTCTCTCGCGGCAGGTGGTGCGCGAGGGCAGGAAAGCCAAACCTACGGCGTGCCAAAAGGCGTCGCTTTGGCACCAAAGGGTCTCAAAGAAAGAGAGGAGTCAGCGCACGGCTCAACTCCCTGGCCCACCTGGCTCTCCGTGTGCAGTGCCGGTCACCAGTCGCTAGGCAGGACGCAACGCCAGCGGTCAGCCCTTGGCCTCTGGTGGGATTCCATCTCATCCTTGAACAGCCAAGCCAGTTCCTGCCCCACAAGTGGGCCAAGTGTTAACAGATTTTTTGGGGTATTTCAGTAAAAGTCTTCTGTGCATATTTGTCAGTGCTGAAGGAGTGCAAAAAAAAAAATCATATTTACAGAATAGTATAAATGTTTATTTTTCTTTGTGATTTATCTGACTGTTTCATTTGTACAATATAGAAAAGTGTATTCTTTGAATAGGTCTAGTAAATATAAATTTAAAATTTTTCTACTTTCAGATGTAAACAGAACTAGAAAATGAACCCCATGTCCCCTTCCCAATTATTTTTACGGAACTGGATGAACTCGACTGTAAATCTTGTCCAGCAGTTTGATGCAAGTGGCTGAGGAAGTACAAAACCCAATTCACACATTCTACACCAGGGAGAGGGGAGAGAGGAACCAAGCTTCGTATTCCAGAAGGATTGTTCAGAACAAAAATAGAAGAACCGGGAGCATTTGATTGCACCTTCAAAGTCTTTACAAGCAAAATATTCTCAAGCAATGCCATCATACATAATTACAACTCTAATCTAAATTTCACAAGTGTTTTTGCACACTGTATATAAATACACATCACAAAAGTGCAATTTAGAGTAAGACACAGAATATATACAAAATTTAACGTATTGAAGTCTAAACAAAAGAAGGCATATTGCAATCTTTTTTTTTTAAAAATAATGTAAGTAAGTATTACTTTATTCACTTACACTAATTTACATTTATACAAATCTTACTGGACATACTACATTAGGTCACTAGAAGTAAACTGAATATCTCCACTATCTACATATGTAAAGTTACTGCACTGATTTTTTTTTAGTAAATCCAAGTCCTAATTATGAAAAAAATGGCATTTACTTACACAAGAGGTGGATTCCCTTTTCAGAGATTTGCAGAAACATACTCGCTACTCATGCTCCGGAAGATGTTAGTGACAGGGCCCTTCAAGATGGTGACCGGCAGGTCAAACCTCGTCTGCAGTGGCTGCTCAACAGGCCCGTCACCGCTGCTGGCCACCTCCCAGGCCCTTTGCATCCCCGAAGCATTTCGAGGAGGTACCAGAGAAGGGTCAAGGAGAAAGGGCTTTCTGCTCAGTGCACAGGACGGAGGGGTAAAGACGGGAGCAGAGTGTTCTCCCATCTCGTGCCATCACACCTGTAGGCACTTGGCTCTGGTGCTGGTTTGGCTGGCCCCTACCTTCCCCAGCCTGATCCGCTAGAAAACCTGGAGGAAGAGCTCTGCTGCATTTCTCTGAGTTTGAAGTTTTACATGAGGAATACAAAATGCATTTTGGAAAAAACCTAGCTAGTTCAGGCTGCAGTGAGGTGGGTAATCAAAATGCCTGTGATTAAACATGGTTATTGGCATTCATGGTACGTAAGTAACCTACCAGGTTAATATTGCAAATGTGTTCGGCTCTCAAAAACGTGATCTTAGATTGTGTGTAAAAAATACTGAAAAAAATCCTCTGCCCTAGTCTATACACAGCTACAGTCGATTCCCCCTGCTTCATGTAGAAGGATCCCTGTGTCTGCTTTGGTAGCAGTCCTGATCCCGTGCTAGCATCCTCTCCGGCTCTCACAGTCATTCTAAACAACATTAAGGAAAACCTTATGCCAAGTAAATTGCCAACACAGAGAAGCAGCATCCTAAAGACCCACGATCAGGCTGAACATGATCCCTAAGTCAATTCAGATGCAGATTGTCCGAGTCCTCATTGAGACAGCTGTGGTTTCACTCCCTCCCAGTGACCTCAGCTTCTCAGACTCAGAAGACACTTTTTCAGGGTTTCAGCTTGATCCTAGAAGGCACAGCGGGCTGCACAGCCCTACCTCCGGTGCGGGGTTAGGCTGTGGCAGACTTCTGAAAACAAGCTTCACCTAACAACAGCGTCGATGCAGATTGTCCGAGTCCTCATTGAGACAGCTGTGGTTTCACTCCCTCCCAGTGACCTCAGCTTCTCAGACTCAGAAGACACTTTTTCAGGGTTTCAGCTTGATCCTAGAAGGCACAGCGGGCTGCACAGCCCTACCTCCGGTGCGGGGTTAGGCTGTGGCAGACTTCTGAAAACAAGCTTCACCTAACAACAGCGTCTATCCTCTGCACACCCGACTAACGCTGTGCACTGGGCAGACGGTCTGGCACGGTAGCATGGCTGCTCTTCCCCACCTCTGAGAGCAGCCCACTGCTTTAGCCTTCAAGCTCCAGCTTCAGAAACATCTGAGCTCTCAGCCACGTTCCTATCAAAAAATTCCCATTAATTCCATTCGCCTCGAAACTCCTTGGGCCTCGCTCTGGCGAGTTCTCCACCACTTGCCCAGTGATAAATCCGCAAGCAGCCGCTCTCTGTTAATTGCCCCTGCATTTCACAGCGCTCCCTGCACGGCAGGAGCGTGCTGTGTCGGGCCCTAAACACAAGTCCTACCTTCCACTTCGATGCTCACTTTTGCACGCTTCTTTCAGAACTACCTTGGATACACCGATCCCTCCTTGCTACAGGCCTGTCACTGAAAGCCTCACCCGGCTGTTGACATCACCTGTGCTCTCCCGTACGCACAAAGCGGTGGAACTCCATACGCTGTAAATAACATATATTATAATAATTTATATACGCCCTTTGGGCAATTATTCTGGGGGAAAGGGTAGAACACATCTAATTCTTAAGAAACCCAAGGTAAAAGCTGTACATCGGGAGGAAGAATTGAACTTCAGGCATTGTCTTAATTAGAAGAGGATTTAGCTAAGATTTAAAAGGTTCTACCTCTTGTTATAAAGGATTTTGTTATTTCAATCTTAGGCAGGTCAATTTACAACAAGCACCAAATTAAGAAATACTAGTAAATCCTCTATGCCAAACCAAAGTGTCCCTGTGCCTTAAGTGTTCTGTTCAGTCCACTTTGTTGTGGCTTATGTGCACGAGTCAGCAGTTCATGGCACAAGGGTCACTTTTGGACTTCCCTGCAGAGTTAATAACTCTCATCAAACAGCGTCCAAACTCCTCCAGGATCATGCGCTCCGCTGCAGCTTTTGACTTGCCCATCTTCTCCGCTTGCTCTGCCTGTGCGAGAAGGCATTCGCAGGTGGCATCAGCTACCTCCTTGGTTACAAACGTAAAGGGCAGCCTGAAACAAAGAAAGATCCACTCACTCTCAGCAAAAACACACGACGCACCTAACTCCAGGGCTGGACCACTAGAAGGAGGACTGATGACATTTCATCTGTCCCACTGCTTCCGAGAGCTTCCAGACAACCAGCAGTGAGGGCATAAACCAATGAACTGACGACACCAAGCTGTGTGGCG
>NW_010231195.1:0-9731 GCF_000690775.1 Eurypyga helias
CCCAGGTGCAGGACCTTGCACTGCAGGAGGAGTAACTGAATATACCACAGACTTTGCATGATATTGAGTTCTCATTCCCTTTGCCCTCAAGGTCAATCTCCAAAAGAATATGATGACAACACTCACTTTATCTAGTTACTTCTATAGCTAACTCTTTCAGACCGCAGTAACCCTTGTCACACGTACACACATCACCTACCAGCGTATCATCTGTTCTCAGTGGAGCCAAGCAAACCTGTAATAACAGCAACAGCAGAAATAAAAGTAAGTGTTTATTCTAAACATCAACATCTGTGCAATGGATAAGTCATTTAAAAAATATTTTCATCATAAAATAAAACCTGTGAATCTCCCAGACAATAAAGGGGGAATCACAGCTGAGTGTTCACTTCTACCCACGTTTCAGCATCCTGGAACATCAGACAAATGTGAAAACTCAAGGATGCAAACTTGCCTGTCCCCGAAAACATTTTTATTTTGGGTATGAAAAATTGTTATGAAAAAGAAAATAATAGATGGATTGTGGACATTCATGCCCTGCGAAAGAAACAGAAGAAATTATCTGAAAAGGTAGAATTCACCTAATCTACCTTCAGATGTCTTTAAGCAACTCACATTTTTAGATATCTATTTATGACGAGTTGCACACCAAAAGGTCCAATAAACTACATATTCCACTAGCCCAAATATAGATATATCTACACTGCAAACATATGCAGTTCTCTGGAGTAAGTACTGTTATGCCAAGAATCCCACTGAATATAATTTTGAGAACTAAGTTTTAGACATTTGAGGTTAGGTGAGGTAAATGCCTCATCCAATGCCCCTTAAATACATACACTGAAGATAAATTGTTGCTTCTTTGGGCAAGTTTAGTTCTCAAAAGCATAAAGCATCAACACAGAGAAAGTAAAGGCAACACAGTTCTGCAGCTATGAAGAAAAAATTCTTCAGTAGTTTGAAATTGTTATATTGACACTGTCCATAGCTTTGGGAAATAAAAGCAAAATATTTAGTTAAAAGAAAACAAGATACTTTGTAGACTCAGTTTTACTCCTATTACAGAAGGGCTTAGTGGCAAGTGAAAGACTCCACTATTGCTACTTTTTGTAGTCCAGCTCGGACTACACAGAGGAAAATTTTCCTTTCAATATAAAGAATATGAACAACGTGTTTTCAGTGTTTTCTAAAGTGATCTGGGGAGAGGGAGATTTGAATGGTGGGAGTTATTGACCTATATATTTTTATATTTTCTACAGCTAGGAAGGTTTTTTACATAAATGCGTAATTGTACGCACTAGCTGAATTACACAGGGATGACCAAATGGAGCTCATATCTGCTCAGGGCCAAGAAAAATTGTACATATCCACTCTGGGATTATCAGAGACTTGTTGCCATTAGCCCTCTTTCATGCATTTTGGGTAAACTTTGGTCACTTTTGTGTTCCAAATATTCTGAGTCAAGATTTTCACAAGTTATTAAGCCTCTGGATGTAAATTTTTGAATCTTTATCACAGGTTAATTTGCCAAGAGGTGAGCTATACTGAAAGATCAAACAATAAAGCACACCAGTACTATTGCACATGATCTTCATTAGGGGGAGGAGGTTGGGGGGAATAAAGCTGTGGCAGGAAGTCAGAAGAAAATAACAGATGCCACTTGAGGTTTGAGCCAAAGGTACAAAGTGTTTGAAATCAGAAAATGTTTAATTAAAACTTTCTCTTTTGTTAACCGTCCCCAGTTTTAGGTTAAATACAGCATTTGTATAAATCATAGCTTCAAACTTAGTGTTTTTCTTTAGTTGTTAATAACTTTACTGAGGCTTTTGTTCTGTCATCCAAAATTGTGTTTGAGAATGTCAAATCAATAATAAAAGCAAAATCATTAGTGTATATTATTAATTTTCATTCCCTCTTCCCATTTGATCAGTAGAGGTCTAAAAGAAGAAGGGAAACAGTTGTTGTGACTGCCTTGTCAGTACCTACAGGTGCCAGGCAGGCATCAGGTTCTGTTTTTCTTCATATTTTGAATACACACTATTTTGTCTTCCTCATTTGTTTGTTTTGGTTTAAATAAGATGAAGAACTAAGAAATATTTTTCAGCCCATAATCAGAAAATCATGCAGAAGTTTATATGATTATCAGTGCTCTGTATAACTACTTCATTTTTTAATGGTTATAAATCTGAGTCTCCCTATTCCTGTTTTTCTAACCAGCTGTGTCTCAGCTGAAGCTATTCTTCACATCACTGATGGCACACTGGTGCCTGAAACAAATAAAATAAAAAAAATCCTGTCTCAATCAAAATTCAAGGAAGGGAAATTTTGATTAAATAAAAAAATTTCTAAGGTGGAGTATTTATTTATCTTTAAAAAAAATCGTAAATATTTTTCAACCTCCAAAATAAATACTGCAGTAAAATTAAGAGGCCCTTGAGAGATCTGAGAGTCTGAATTTTCAGTTTATATCAGTTGTATGAATGAAAGACTCACACCCTGCCAAATGAAAGAAGCTGCAGAATTATCCAATGAACGTTCCTTGGTCTCTTGATCTGTTCTCTGATCATTCTTTGACATCAAGGGATATATGTGTATAGCCAGAGAAGGACCCATTAATGCCTGGGATGAAAGATAATGGGTAGTCCAGGAGTTTATTGGTGAGACAGACTGGATGATTCTAGAAGGAAAGAAGAAATCCGAAGGAGCCCAGGATTAGAAGGGACATGAGTGGGAAGGGGCTGATAGACAAGTCAGGGGTATTAATTTCTTTTCACAGGTATCCTGGGGTCACCACACTGATCTTCCTCTAGTCCTCACTTGAGATTCAATAATATCAGGTAATCACTAGCTTTGACTCACCAGGGTGCTTATTTTTCATTGCTAATGGGAGGACATTAATTGCAATATTCTCCCAACTTAGTTATGGTGTTGTTAAACAGGAACAACAGTAAGAAAGCCAAGGGAAGCCTGTGGGCAATGCCATCCTTACACTGCCTCTTTTCCATCACCAAGCACTTTGGTATTCTTTCATCCCTAAAAATTAACACCTACAAAATGAATAATTTCCCTTAGATAGCTAGATAAATCCTTGCCTTCAAGATCTGTGTGCTGGGGGTGTTCCTTAATGCCATATAAATACTTAGCCACGGGCTTGTCTGGGTAATCATGCCTAAATTCTGCCCTGAAGGTAACCATCCTTGGTGCTGATGAGCCACTGGAAGGAGCATATTGCATGTTTAGATTAAATAGAAGTTGAAGACCTTTCTCCTAAAAGATCTGTCTTTTCCTGGAAGTATCTGCTCCAAGAGGTAGTTTTTGGGTCTATTTCTGCCTTATTCAAATTGAAAAATAAGGTCCATTGTTTGCCATAGGTGCTGGCTGTACCAGACGGATCTTTGGTATAAAAAAGATTAAATTTCTAGCATTGGTAATTACAAACTTTTCCTAAAACATTTGAGCCTACTCACATACCTTAGGCTGAATAATGAATTATATTTTGTGGTGTGTCGGCAAGGACCTTGGGATATTTTTCACCTTCTTTTATTGCATTGAAAAACCATCAGGCAGACATTTGCTGCACAAAAGATTTCCTGGGCAGGGATACTGGGGGACTATCAATCCCTCTCATCTTCAAAGTTACTTTCAGTGTATTTTGATTTTCTTTTAGGAAAGTGTAACTACATTCCAGCTAAACAAGAGAGAACAAATTGTATGTGGCTTTTGCCCTGAATTCTCAGAGAAGGAACTCTGTCCTATAGGATACCCATATAGGATACAGATTAACCATTAAAGAAGTAATTTTACATTTTCCCTGCTTCATGCATTTGATACAAAAGAAACCCTCAAAAATTTTCATCTCTCATATTCTTTGCCCAGACGAAAATTCCCTGCACTTTTGTCCATGTAAACACAGAATTAGTCTCCTGCAAGTTTAGGTGGTGGCAGTTCCTGAACACAGTCATATTTTGCAGATAACAGGATTAGCTTGGATGTGGGTAATAAGTTGGTGAATCTCCCCCGGCCATTTCTCAACACTGTGAGAGCACTAATCCTTTATGCTTTGATGTCTTCTAGTTTTCCATCAGGTGCAGCTCGGCACTTTTGTCCTGGGGCAGTCAGCGCTCTTATAAGATCTCATAGTGTCCTCATTAGCTGCGCCTATTTACCCAGCCAGCCTGTTGAACCCAATTTATAGTTTATGTGATTAATTCCCAAAGTACAGTAAACCCTAGCTTTAAGGCTCTCTATTATATGACTGCATCTCATATAAGGGCAAACACTAGCTACTGCTCTTTTGTTATATGGCTTCACTATATATAAAACTGTAATAATTTTGCTCTCAACTACACATTAAACATCGTTATATATACCTCCTTTCAGACATATAGCCTATAAAAGTGTTGCACGTTGGATCATAAAGAAACATGCACGCACAAGAGAAATTTCTTGGTTCTTTTCTATTTTTATTTTAAAAATATGTCTTTAACATTTTATATTACTACTATTGGTATTGTTGAGTAAGTCTAACAAGGCACATAATTTAGAACTGTTTATCCATGGAATTGCAGGTGACAAAGGCTTAGCAGTCAAAGTAGCAGCCTATAACCACTGGCACTTTTTTTTTTTTTTTAAACATGCAGGGTTTGTAGATAAAAGACTTACGTTGTGAATTTTTATGCAGTCATTTAAGTCAACTGATGACATCTGTCAGCTCTGCTGTATTTCCTCCTATTGGGATATGAACTATGTGAGTTGGATTTCTGGTAATTTGCATGCGAAAGAACATTGTATCTTTTTTTAAATAGATGATCATTTCCAGCTATCTCTCCTCAAGGATTCATTGGGAGAGGCATCCTGCAGGTCTGTCTTTTTTTACATATTTTCCATCCTTCTAGCTTCAAAAAAACCCTTACAGCTCCTTGGAAGTCTCAGTTACACTGGATGATCCCCATCACAGAAGGAAAGCACAAAATAAGAAAATCTCAGAGTATCTGAAGCACAATGTTAAACGTCCTGAGCAGAGAGGATAACAGGAAAGCTCTGTTGAATGGGATCATTCAGTGTAAACACAGGTATCCAAAGTGGTTTGTTTAAATAAAGACACCCAACTTGCCATACAAAGGTCATCTTAGAAGCAGTTATGATGCCTGCAAAAGAAAATCCTTACAAAGAGCAGCAGACCAAGCTGTTACTTCAAAGCACTTTATAAAAATAACAAACATATAGCTCTGGCCACTGAAAATCTCATTTTGATTTTAAATGAGGCTTAGTCTGTTGTTTTCTTCAGTAGCCTGAGTCCTGTCTGATGATTGTTATGAGACCCCAACTAGCTGCAAAATATCCTATTTTACTGAAAACTCTGGGGAGGGTAGTCTGCAGCTCTGTGACCTTCCCTTAAGCTACATAATCAATAAATCTTGAGCTTGACCTGGAGTGATGAACCACCTGAAGGGCAGGAGAATTATTTAAACTTTATGTCCTTTTGGCCCTTAGTATTTTTGATGAGACCTATCTACAATGATACCTATCTACAAAGGTCTGGTCTGGGATAACCAACATGGATATGCTTACATACATTGGTACGTATGGATGAGGCTTTGAGCAACCTGGTCTAGTGGAAGGTGTCTCTGCCCATGGCAGGGGGGTTGGAACTAGATGATCTTTAAGGTCCCTTCCGACCCAAACCATTCTGTGATTCTATGATTCTATGTATATAGAACCTCATTTATAATATATGCACGTATGTATTCGTTATGTACACTTGCATATGTATTTATATAAAATGAAACAAAAAAAGAGATATGCTATGACAATACATAGGAAGTAAAAGGCTTTATGTGTCGTTCTGTCCCAGTTCACCTTGTTTCTGCAAAAAAAGCAGAGGGAATTCTCTTTGACTGTACATGAGGCCCGTGATGTAGACATTCAGGCAAAAGAAGTTGCCAAAGTAGAAGTGTTGATCCATGTTCTGACTTATTTGTGAGGCAGGTTCTCACTTTTTCACTGAGCTACTGTACATTTGTGCTTCTCTCCACAGAGACTTCATTTTTTCCCACTACAGCTTTCTTTCATTAGAATGTGAAGATGTGAATTTCATTCAATGGTCCTCTCAACAATGAACGTGATGGATGACCCAGCTCAGTCAGAGACTGCAATACATGAGCAGGGACTCCTAAGCATATCCAATGACCACATGCAAATGAAGTCTACAGGCCTTGGACAGATGTCTTGGACATAGCCATATACAATAGGATGGTGATATGTTCTGAATATTTCAGCTGTTCTTATGTCTAATGTCCTAAAAACATCGGATCCATAGGCTGCTTGTGTGCATTTATTTCTGCACAGAAAGTCTTGAGAGGATCTGTTTTTTCTCAAAATATTTCCAAAAAAATTTTTTTAAATGTCAAAACCCAATTTAATATATAATATTTATGTATATACATAAAAATTAGATAAATATACTTGCAATATTTTATGTATTTATAACTTTATAAGGTAAAACATTATAAATTACTACAGAAAAAATTCTTCTATTAACATTTTGAACAAGTAGTAAAAACCCAACCTTATTCAGGTCAAATCTTCTCTGGTAGTACAATTATATAGGTTAGTTTTATTGTTCTAATGACCTTACACTAAAAATTTATTTTGCCTTTATTAAATTGAAATGCTTTACATGATTTATGCAAGGAACTACGATACTTGAGCTGTTTCAGTGTACATTAAGCTACTTTTTGGAGATACTGAATAATTGCTACTCAGAAATTGTGAACACCAGCAGTTCTGAAGTTCAAAAGCTGACCTATCACAGCACTGCACAATAAGCATGTTTTCCTTCCTCTTCTAATGTCGGGTTTTGCATTGTCTACTCTGAAGGATACAGCATGTCTTTGAATATATTCAGCAAAATTAATAAGTCCAATAAAAGAAGCAGATAACCTTATCAGTATTTCCTTGTGTCGGATCGTAGACTGAGGAAATGAGCATTTGTATGAGCTTTTATAAAACTCCATTTCTTCAATAATATTGCTGAGTGCATAATGGGAAATGAAAAAAGGGGATTGTATATGTAATGAAAATTTTCTGCTTTTTATTCAAAATGCACGTTCATAGATACTTCGTAATATTTACCAGTTCTAGTGAGCAGCACCTTGTCTCTTAATACTCTCTAAACAAATGACCCACAAGCAGCTTGCAATAACTTAATGATCCATAGATAAGAAAGATGCAGTTTTTGCAAAAAAGTTCAATAGAGATTTTTCAAAAATAGATAACAATTGTATGGTTGTAAACATTTGCTTACAGGCCATAGGGAGTGATTTATTTCTTTTTAGAGTAAGCAAATGTCCTGTTGGTCCTGGTGATGTTAAAAAGTTCCCTCTGTGGGAATGGTGTTAAAACACTGGCACCAAAAAAAATATGTGGTATTGCAATAAAATTCTCCGTAGTCTTAGTACTGCAGGTGCTGTGAGTAGAAAAATTAGTATGAACAGCAGCAAAGATTATTGGTACAATACTAATGAAAGAAGAAATCTAACTTGTCTTTTTCTTCAAAGGAAAAGACAGATCTTACCCTTCAGAATCCACAAGGCTATTTCTGTAGTCATTTTCAACCTTTATTCAAGGAATTCATGTATAAACCCTTAGTTTCTTTCCCCTTATTTCTTTTCCTTTCCTAGCATATTCTCCATCTTCTTAAACCAATATTGTATTTGTTAACTTGTCTTTGGTTAATGATGATATCCTGAATCTTCACCAGTGCCAGTTATAAGAGATCAAAAACATTCCTTGGTCTATAATCATTAGTTATGAAATATCCTTTCAGAACTCACCTGAATCTATTTATGAATTCTGACAAGTTTCAAAAGTCTCGATTGGTCCAGGACACTCTGAATTTCAAATTTTCCCCAATACATTGGATTGGAAAGATGGGCGAAGTGATTCTCTTAATTTATGGACTACATGTCTTTCCAGCCAATGAAATGAGATGATGTAATGATCTCCAAGTCACATCCCTTCCTTTCTTCCCCATTCTTCCTATCTGATATGAGGAAATTCATATTAAAAATAATAAAAAAAAAAAGCTTATGGTTTGCTATGACACCTTAAGGCCAGATCATCTTAATTTGTCCAGGGAATGCTCACAATGTCCATTGCTTAAAGCAGGTGGTATTTTCTACACCTAAGTTACATGCCTGGACCTTTTGTACTATCAGTGGAAAACCACAAAAAAACATTTAATTTTGATGACTAAGTAGACTATGTATATCCACGAGCAAATAGACATCTACACGTCAAAAAACCTCTTTCATTCTTTAAACTGGGGTGATAGAAATTGGACAAGGCATAAGGAATATCCAAACATTTCCCAAAATAATGAATAGAAGCATTTCTGACTTTAACTGTCTACTACCCCAGCACAAATGTATTGTTATTATTCCATTTTACATTTCTCCCTTAGAACATACACAGAACATAGACATGCAGGACGATAAAACGTAGGGAGCTGGGCATAGCTTGCACATGTGTGTTGTGGTCAGCCCAAGCTTATGCCAAGAAAATTCCATGCTGTCTCAGCATGGACATAGATACAAAAGAATAAAATGGAGTATAGCAATAGAAGCTAACAGGGAAACAGAAATGGAAGACTCCCAAAATATTTTAGTGCACTGAGATGACTCTGAGAGGACAGTGGCAATGAGTTACACAGCAGTAGTTAAGGAAGTGACAGGTCTACTTTTGATAGAACCAGTATCAGCACATGCAGCATTAGACGGTTTTTTTAATCATCCTCATGATATTTGTTTTGATGATTTTTATTCCTGGAGGGTTGATGGTTAATCTGACTTATCCATTGCAGATAGTTCCTATAAATGATTTTAACAGTTTACCTATAGCTCATAATACATGAAAAAATAATTATTTTCTATTTAAACTTCTGTTTAGATTTCTGTTAAAAAGCGTATTATTTAAGAGAAATTAAAGGATCATTGTCTACTTATCTGACAGAATCACATAGACTCAAGATATCATCTATTCCAACATCCTTCTGAAAGCTGAGTCAAGTAGAGCACATTGCCCAGGACTGCGTCTGGTCACATTTTGCGTACCTCCAATCATGGAGACTCCTCAACCTCTCTGTCCAACCTATTCCAGTGTTTAATCACCCAAGCTCCAAGCCCTCACTCATCTTGGTAGCCCTTCAGAGGACTCACTCCAGTATGTGCTCCTGTCTTTTTTCTGGGGTGCCTAGTACTCCAGATTTGTCTCACCACTGATGAGCAGAGGGAGAGGATCAACTGCTGGCCATGTTTTGACTAATGGAGTCTGGGATGCCTTTGGCCACCTTTGCTGCTCTCCTTGAGATTCCTGTTGTCTCATTCTCCAGCTTGTCAAAGTCCTTCTGAATGCAAAGCCATCTTGCATATGAACCTCTCCTTCCAATTTTTTATTGTTTGCAAACTTGCACTCTGTCTCATTGTCTTGGTCATTATAGATAAAGAGTACTGGCTCCAGTAGTGACTCTGGGGAACACTGTGAGTGACTGGCTGCCATATGGACTTTTTGCCATCAACCACAACTTCTGTTGCTGCCAGATCAGCTAGCTTTCAATCTACTTCACTGTCGACTTATCCGGTCTATACTTCATGTGTATGTCCAAAGTGATGATACAGCAGACAGCATCAAACGCTTTTCCAGAGTTAATTAAGGGATGCCATCCAGAGGGA
>NW_010231196.1:0-3243 GCF_000690775.1 Eurypyga helias
AGTCTTGGGGGTTGCAAATTCCCTGCGAAATCCGGGCTTTGGATAACCAGGAGCTCTGGGGCTGAGGTCAGGCTGCTGCCGAGCACCTGCACTTAGTAATGCATCATTGACCAAATTCTGCTCGGGGCATCAAAGCCTCACAGACGTCACTGGCTGCACAGTCTGGCCCAGTAACCCATAATTTCTCCATAATCAGAAGCAACAGGGTGAGAGTTTTAGTGGCCATACATAATGCATGTCTTCTGGCATCGCTGCGGAAGCGGGAGATGAGCACCAGAGCTGGCAGGGCCTGCCGCAACTGGACACCTGAATAACCAAAAAAAGCTGCAAGTGCCCCCTGCGCTCCCAAAGGCAATTGGGAGTGTATCTTCCCCTCCATCCTTGCTCTCCCACCATTTTCCAGCTCTCTTCCACATTCCCCATGCAGCAACAACAGATGGGTGGTTTCATCGTGGCTGGTACCTGTGTGCTGGTGGAGCAGCCAACTGCTGCCCCTTGTTATGGGCGAGGGCCAAGCACCTTGCTCACACACATCGTCCTCTCTCTGTCATACAGTGAGGAAGAAGCTTATTGAATAGTTCATCAGCTGTAAGGACAATTAAGTACTCCAGGTATGATGTGCCCCACACTCAAAGGTCTCCATGGTGGTTAGAGAGCGCCCAATGCAATTGCTCCTGTGGAGTCTGCTGCTGCTGCTTTCCTTCCCATTCCCACTGCCAGTACACCACTGACCTCCTCTTCATCATCTCAGCTAGTTTCCTACTATCCAGCCTCCAGTACGTGCCCTCTGGACACCAGATCTTGTCCTTACACCAGCCGTGACTCTTCCTCTTTAACTCCACATACAGGGAAGCTGCTTTTATCCCTTTTTCCCTTTATTTTCCCTTGTGTGTTCTTTCACTGATCCTTCCCTTTCTGCGCCTTTGGTCCTTCCCTAAAAATCCCAGTAAGTTTTGCACATCCCTGGAAACCGCTGAGAGCATCTTACACCAAGTTTTACACAATCCTAAAATGGTCTCCTCTCTGAAGTCCATAATAAACCCACTCCACTGTGGGCAGTCATGCCCTTTGGCACACATGGCTTTCAGGAAAGAGTCTTCCACCCCCAGGCACCTGTGGGTGGGTTTCACAGCAGGGCCAGGGTTCTACCCGGTCCCAGACATGATCACACTTCCACCAATCTTCTCCACTGGCACGGAAGCCAGACAGGGAGTTCCCCTACATGTTTTATATTGAAAAGATGCAGGACTGGGACCAGAAACCATCCTCCAGGTCCAGCCTCCTCCTGCCCACCTGGGACACAAGCCCCCATGACATGTTTTCATTCCTTGGCTATGCCATTGTGAAGGAGAAGCTGCTGCTCCTTTAAAAGGTCCCTGTTGCTGTAAACCGAGGATGGTTGAGGTAGCTGCAACCCAAGCGGCAGCTGAAACCATCTGCTGGAAAAGGGCAGGGAAGAAGCCAATAAAACTTCCCAGAAATGGAGGTTAGATCCTGCTGCCACCAAAATATCTGGGTTTCCCTGGGAGGAGAGCTCTCCACCCAGCATGACGGAGCACGATCACATAAGCATCAGCCCTGATTGAACTGCACAGGGCATGACATTTACCACCAGGATGTAACCTTTGAAATACATCTCCTGCAAGTGATTAGTGCTGAGCACACTCCGTGCCATTTAGCCATCACCGCTGAGTGATGATCCCATTAAGTCACGACAGAGCGAAGGAAAAACGTGTGAATGCAGTATGTGGAGAGCACCAGCCGGTGCCTCCCAGCCCGACTACGAGTGAAGAGCAGTGGTGGGAGCCAGGAGAGCATCAAGATTTGAGTTTGCTTAAGCGGAGGCAATCCAGATCAAGCAACATTTGCTAAAGCAAACCCTGCAAATAAAGTAAGGGAAAGCTCTTCTGACAAGCCCCTACGGCTGTAAGCCTCAGCACATCTGGGGAAGGTTGGCAGACAGCAAGTTGAAGAGATGAGGGCGAACGGCAGGCAAGTGTCAACAGCAGCACGAAATGGGATCCCTCAGAAAACTGCTGTGAGAACCAATTTCCTACAGAAAACTGGATCTATAACAACAGCCCTCTTTGCACAGAGCTCTTCCAATGCTGCTCAGGAGATCTGTTTTCAAAATTTTCACTCAAAATTGAGGTTTGCTGTTGGAGAGGAAGACTAATGTATCTCAGACCTTGCTAAGAATACATCTACCTGCTCAGAGGATGGGAAACCAGACCCTTCCCAGGCCACCAACCCAGCATCGCTTGCATTTTCCATTTCTCTGCTCTGAATCTGTGAAACTTGGCAGACATCAAACACCTCTTCTGCAAAACCCTCTCCAGCTTCCCCAAGCTGCAGCGAACGGCAAGCCCCACGCGTCAACTGGGGTGCAAGACCCTGAAATAATCATGGTCGGATCGTGTGTCATTGCTTGTGTGGTTTGCATAAAGGATTGATGGGGCCCCAAGAAGTGGAAGTGGATCTCAGAGAGGAAAACCCAGCAACAGGTCCTCAGCTTGAATAATCCTCACCAGGCTGCCACTGCCACCAGCCAAGGACCTTCTCCTGAGCTACGGGGCCACCATGAGCTCTTCCCTTGCATGTTGCTCACCAGGGTGTGAGGAACTCAAGACCAGAGAGATTTACAGACACAAACATCTCTGGCTCCCCAGCAAAGGCATAAGCTTTGGGAACTGCACCCTGCAGCAACCTGTTCAGAAGACCCGTGTCCTTCACCCCACTCCACATCCTGGACTTAGGGCACCAGCAACCAACATGCACAAAATACAGCCCAGAGTCCAAAAACCTTACCATTACCTAAACCCTCTATTCCCTCCCACAGCACAGATCCCTCTCCAGGGCATGTTTGGTACTGGACTACAAAGGGTTAAATTTTATGGCCTCAAAAATAACATTTTAAACCCAAAAAAGGAGGCTGAGGGGAGGGGCAAGATGCCATCCCCCAAGCCAAGTGCTCCTATATTCAGAGAAATCTCACCTGAATTCTTATATAAACCAACCCAAGTCTCCAGGCACACCAAGAAAATTAAAATAAAAACTAAGGAAATGAAAATAAAATCTAAGAAGATTAAAACAAAGAAAAACTACCTCCTGCGATCCGACGGTCCCTGGGTCAGTTGTTGTACGTCCTCGGGAATTTTGGGGGAGGACAACTCCACATCAGGAAACAATCGACCATATCGAAACGACTGCGCCCCATCTTCTGACTGCGAACGCTTCGGCTGG
>NW_010231196.1:3273-4184 GCF_000690775.1 Eurypyga helias
ACTCAGAGGTCTGGCCAGACTCGCAGCTCTCAAATTCGTTTAATAAATCATCTCCTCACCACGCCCAGAAGCAAAAGGCAAATCTGTGTCTCCCAGGCACCTGCTGATTGGACTAACGTGCCTCTTGCTAATTACCCTGCGAGGAAGAGTATGGCTCGAGTGACGTGTTTATGAAGATAAATATTTTAACTTCACAGTTAGCGCTGTAAACTCGTTCCAGCCAGAGAGTCTCTCAAGTTGATTCCAGGAGAAAATGCCTCGATAATTAAAATTTTTTATTATTGCTTTAAAGGATATGAAATATTAATTTCGGTGAAATACGTAGCGTGTCTTTCAGGTGCAATTAGTAGCTGCTGGTGGAGGAAAAAAAAGCTCGCTGGTGAAGCCCAGGGAAGGGATGGGAGTGTTTTCTCCCCTCAGCAGAGGGAATGCAGAGCTCTGCCCTATCTAATCTCACTATAGCAACGGGAAGACCTTGGCAACCCCGATCTTTACAGTTATTAAGACAGGAGTGGGAAGAGTCGGGAGCGCAGCGCTGAGGGATGCTTGACCAAGAAGCTGACCTGGTTGAAATAAAGCACCCTGTCTCGCTCAGGGTCTGCCAAACTCTCAGGTGGGTGGTAGTCCAAAACCGATGCCCTGAAACTTTCTTTTAGTGCCTGGTTTATGGGAGATATGTTCTAAAGAGGAGACATGCATCTCCCCACCACACCCTGGAGAAGGAACTCCACGTCCTGCTGCTTGGAGCTTTTAGAGTGGATCCAGAGAAAGTCAGAGAAATGCTCCGAGGGCTGGAGCCCCTCTGCCTTGGGGACAGGATGGGAGAGTTGGGGTGTTCAGCCTGGAGAAGAGAAGGCTCCGGGGAGACCTTATAGCACCTTCCAGTGCCTGGGGGGGCTACAAGGAAGCTG
>NW_010231196.1:4319-5194 GCF_000690775.1 Eurypyga helias
TCCCATCCCTGGAAGTGTCCAAGGCCAGGCTGGATGAGGCTTGGAGCAACCTGGGCTAGTGGAAGGTGTCCCTGCCCATGGCAGGGGTAGGACTGGATGGGCTTTAAGGTCCCTTCCAACCCAAACCATTCTGTGATTCCCCAAAGTCCCAAGAAGAGAAGATGCTGCTCATGGGACCAGAGGCCAAGTCTGCAACCAGACGCCCTCCCTCGGCCCCAACTTTGGCCATGAGGACCTGTCCAGATGGGATGGGGACAAGGAGGCTCCCCCATGACTGCCACCCAGCCTGGGGCTGCCAGCAACCTGCACCGCTGGCATCTTAGTGCCTTCGGAGATTGCTCGCTCTCGGCTCTCGCCGGGATGATTCACCTGCAGATGCAAAGCCACAGAGCGCTCAGATCAGCTTGTTGCAAAATATTACATCTTGGTGACTGCCTAGCCCTGAGCCACTTGGTTCCTGGGCTCCTAGACAGTGGGGACAGCTCCAGGGCTACCCTGTCTGCCACCAACTCCTGGCCACAGCTTGGTCCCACCTGGACAGAGAAGCACTTTGAGGTAGCACTTCTCCACAATCAGAGAGGGACAGTTCACTAAGACCTCCTTAACAGCCCTGCACCACTCTATAGAAGGGGACTTCAAGCTGCTAGGATCTCTAAAACCAGACCCTACAGCTCATGGGCCAGCCCTGAACATCCCACACCCGCTTTGCTCCACCATCTCACCGTGACAGCTGCCCACAACAACAGGCTGCTGAATCAAAGACCACCAGCTGGGGACCTTGCGAGGCAAAACTACTACTATTCAGACTGCTGGTAGAGTAGTAAAATTAATCCATAATAAACTTCCAAGGAATGAGTCAGTCATTTTGGTGGCAG
>NW_010231196.1:5256-9372 GCF_000690775.1 Eurypyga helias
GAAGGGACCTTAAAGACAATCTAGTTCCAACCCCCCTGCCATGGGCAGGGACACCGTCCACCAGACCAGGTTGCTCCAAGGCTCATCCAGGAACCTCTTCTTGGCACCTTGAAGTCCTAGGACTACGTTCCTCCCACAGATCACTCCACTATCATAATTTCCACCCAAACTCAGCTGTTTCCTTCCAGCACCTGTGTTATCCCAAAGAAGTTTTTACACCAGCCTCTGAAACACCATCCCACAACCCGATTCCACCATAAGTGCACATCCCCAACTCACAGCAGCTGGGTCACTTCTTGCTGCTCCACACTGCCTTCTGCTCTCCACCAAGACCTTCCTCACCACCAGAGTCCTCAGCTGACTCCCAGCCACAATCCTCGTGATCCCAACTTTAACTCCTACAGGGCTTTAACAGCATTACAATATAAAGAAGGCAATTGGGCCAATTCCATATGGAATTAGAAGCTGCTGGTCATTTTTTACCCCACAAAAAAGAGAGAAAGCTCCCACCACTTCACACAGCTTTGCTGGGTGGATGTTGTCCAGCCAACACCTCCAGTAGAGAGCCTGATGTTGGGCATGAACATAGCCTAGTGCAAATGTAGCTCTTTACTCAGAGCACTGCTCGCTCCCGCAGTCCTTGGAGGCAATTAAACGATAGCAAATGGAAACATAAATCCTTCAGCAGCTAGGAGGAAAGCTGCCAAGGAGGTTTTGAAGGCCTGGTAGCTTTGGACTATGGAGAACATCGGGGTAGGCAGTGTTTAAATGCCATTAAGAATGGAGGAGCAGCAGGAAAAGAGGTTAGATCAGATAAAGCAATTGCAATTTCACTCGGGAAGGGAGATGGTGTAGAAAAATGAAATCTATAATTTTCATCCCTCAGCCAGCTCTTTGGATGGCGTATATTGGCCAAGCTCTATAGCACTCTGCCGATAGCCACCCACCTGGATGGATCCAAATCTCTAGGACTCTTCTGAGTGTTTGTCAGCAGTTTTGCTTGCTTTTATTTTTTATTTTTTACTGGCCTGGAAAGTACCTCAATCAAAATGCATCATGCCCTTTAGCATACATTAAAAATGAGAATGATCAGAGACAAACATCAAAATTTCAATAATGAGCCAGAACCTGGACAAAAACAGCACCAGCCTGCCACCCACCCTGTGTCCCATCCATCCAGGCAGGGATCATGGCTGCCAGCAAGGTGCCAGCCTCCATGCCAGCTGTCCCAGCAGTGGGAATTTGGGGGGGAGGGAGCACGGCTGCCAGGTAGGACGGCGGCGGTGAGTAAAACACAGCGAGACGGTGTGTCATCCTAAGAGCCCGTTTCAGCCTCAGACACCCTCCAGCATTAAATACTGCGAGGCCCTTTATCTTGTCACCAGTGACTAAGAGCATCCATGGTATGACGGTACCACAAAAATACAGGTGATGGAAAATGGCCCTTTTCCAAGGAGGATGGATCTTTTATTATGTTCTGTTTATCTCTTACATTACTAAAGAGAAAGCCATGAAGCATGCGATCCTTTTAGGTTCTCTGAATCCACTTAGATTTTATCTCTGGAGCCGGAGCTTTCCAGGAATGAAATAGCTGCAAGACACAACGTGGGTGAAACAAAATCAAATAGAGAGTCTCCAACATGAAAGGCAAACTAAAAGGATGACAGCACTAGTTATATGAAGGGAGAAATAAGGAGGAAAGGAAATTAAAAGCAATTAAAGGGAATTAATTAGAAGGTATGATGGAACTATGAAAGAGGAAAAACAGCTATGTAGAGTTCACTAAATACCCCAAACTTTTAATTGTTGCACTTGGAACTGCAAGCCCTGGAGGTTCAAAACCCCTCCAGCAGTTTCAAAAAAAAAAATTCCCATGGCTTAAACAAATTACTTCTTTGCCTCTAAGTCTGCATGGCAGACAAGTTTCTGAGCTTCTCCTTCAAACCATGAAGGCAGAAGTACGTCCTGGTCTCCCCTCCACTCCAACGGTGAAAGCAGACAACCCACACCAGCATCTGATACCAGGAGTTGGGGCTTTGAGAGGGCTGACCTGTTGTCCCAAGTGTTGGGCTGAATTATTTGCACCCATCCAACGTTCCTGGTAGGGTTTTCAAAAGGCCCTGGGGGTGGTGGGGCCACTGTCTGCGCTTGAAGTCACCAGGATGAGACCAGCCGCTGGCTTAGTCCCAGGGGAGATGGCATTCAGCTGGAACATCTTGCCTTTCATGGAAACATGCTGCCTATACTCCCTACTAAAAATCTAGCAGTGATTTTCATAGGATCTTTTCATAGATCTTTTCATAGGATCACAGAATGATTTGGGCTGGGAAGGACCTTAAAGCTCATCTAGTTCGCTCAATGTCCCCAGTTCTGAACTGGAATGAGGATCTAAATCAAGACATTGCAATGAAAAGGACTGTGGAGAGCAGGAGCCCCCGGTCTCTCCAAGTCCTCCCTTTGCCAACCGCCTTGGCTCTAACCATGAGAAGTAAGGAAGTCCTCTACAGAGATCAAAACGTCCTTTATTAAGGGAATAGTGTTGATGGCTGGGAGGAACGACAAGAGGTCATAAAAAAAAAAAAAAAAAAGCAGGCAGACACTGTTTGTCTTGGCCTCCTGGATATGTATTATTTTCCTGGGATGCAAGCTACAGCCCCATGCCGAAGGCAAGGATGCACGAAACAGAGACGGGGCTGCCTTGCCAACGCGGGGTTTGTTTCGGAAGAAACTCCTCACCCAGTGTTTCCATGCAGGAAGGAGACGGTGGGACAGCAAAGCCAGAGCTGCTGGATGGTGCTTGGAAAGCAACAGCCAAATCCTTCTAGCCTGGGGTGCACACATGGGGTACATGCAGTGCCCCAAAAAATCCATATGGGGAGATGGGCAAGGTCCTCATGGTCTTCCCATATTGTCTAGACGTACAGATTGTGCTCACCTCTGTCAGCTACAAGGCAGGTCATGTATAGCTATAGGCACTGTGCAAAGCCCCCATCTCCATCCCCAGCACCGTCACCAGCCCTGCTACCCTCTCTTCCCAGGCCACTGCTCGACGCTGCTGCCTTCAGAGACCCACAAAGCCTTGATTGTGTTTAATTAAGAGACCGCACACTAATGTACACAACAATAAACCTGTTTCCAAACACGAGGGCTTCAAGCAGCTCACCCCGGTGACAGAACCACACTGTTACTATGAAAGGGAAAACTTCATTATCAGTTGCCTATTACAATTCAGAATTAAAAAAAAGGCCCTTTTTTTTTTAAAGGCACAGCTAATACGACATGAAGAACCACTCATTTTCAACCCAAGCCTAGGGAGAAATGGTGGGTTGGTTTTTTTTTTGTTTTGTTTTGTTTTGCTTGAAAGACAGACTGTTTCATGCTTTGAAGTTAATTATAACTATTTTGCTTTTATACATCACTTGCTCAGGAAGTTACAAGCCTTCCAGATCTCCCTAGTTTATTTGGTACAGAGACGGACCACGGTTTGAAAGTCACAGCTGTCACAGGCCTGGCTTCCATTAGGAAGATTAATCTTCCCCGAGACACATCTATGGGAAGGTCTGAATCACAGGGTTGGATCCTGCTGCCAGTTACATGGTGTCAACAGAATTGCATGAAGATGAGGAAGAGCAAAGCTGGGCTGGTGAGCATCAAACCTCCTGCCTTGGGACCAGACGGGAGAAAGGCAGTGGAAAATCAGCTCTTTGTGACGCTACAACAGAGTATTTATGTCCCGTGTAGCAAAGCAGAGCCCCGCTCCAGTGCTGGGTCTGCCAGGCACCAGGGAAAGTCAATAACTGATTAATGGCAATAATTGCATTGTGATTGGAAAAGTCAATGGAGCATCTACCACTGGTCATGCCTACATGGTGGGATGGGAAAGCTGCAGCTGCTGGTCCCTGGGGATTCTCATGGAGACCCACTGTAGCTCTGCTGTGTGCCACAGCACAACCTCCATCCCTAAATTAGGGGATCCTCCCAATTCCTCAGTGCTAAACGAACTCCAATAATGAAGTGGTGAGGGAACAGCCCATCCCACAGCAAACTCCAGTACCAGGGTGAGCAGCCTACAAACAAGTCCCTGCAAACAGACTGCATCTCCTTTTTCCTGCCCCC
>NW_010231196.1:9391-11629 GCF_000690775.1 Eurypyga helias
AGCAAACTAATTCAGCTTTGAGCTTTTAATTCAAAGAGAAGAGCATCTAACACGTCGAATCAGGGTCACGCCATCCTTCCCGAGAGCCGTGTTGAGAACAGGCAGCACCTACATGGGAGAAAGACATTTAAGCTGCCAGATCACAGGACAATTCAAAGCAAACCCTGAAGAGTCACCAGGTAGTTCTTAGATACGCCCACACACACTGACACCAAAGGGACAGAAGAAACTGCCTGGCAGGGGAGGAACTGGAACTGCTCCAAGCGAAGGGCTGCAGTCGTGGTGGAGTTGGTACTGAGAAGCACCAGTGTGCAGAGCCTCCTGCCTGGTTCTGCTGGCTGCAATTTGCAGGAAAATACAGCCAAGTGTGGGTTTTCTGATGGTACAGTACCTGCCGGTGGGTTTTCTGCACCTCCAAGGCAGAGGACTTTCAGCAGTGGCCAAGCAGAAAATTGGGGAGAGAGTCATGGGCCTTGAGGTTCTGCTCTAGGCTAGTGCAACAAGTGCCTCACCTATGCCTGGTCTTGAACCGCGTGTGGAAAGCGCTGGTGGTCTTCAACCAGCTGCAAGCTGCTGCAGCAAGGCTTTGGGGGATGTAGTGCCTGTTTTGTTTGGGGTTTTCTGCTTGCTGAGTTTGGCTGATTTGTGAATTAGTCCATCTGCTCCAGGGACCCAGGTCAGGAACCCACGGGTTACAGCCTAACTGCATCCGCAGCAAACACTGCTGAATTCAGAGGGTGCAGGGAGATGCTAGTCTTTAATTTGGGGAACCTGGAAAGGATCAGAATTATCTTTTCTTAGAAAAGCAGCAGAATTCAGTTTACAAATTAAAAGGCAGCAGCCAATAAGCTATTAGCATACATTTTCCACTGCATGAGGCCATCATCAACAAAATAACTATAAACCTTTTTTTTTTTTTTTTAAAGCAGTCTCTACACAATTATTCTGCCCCCGGTCTCCACTGAGTTTGCAGTGCCCTGTATTTGTTTCCCAGCTGAGACAATTGCCAAGTTAAGTGTTTGCTGGTGTTGTTGCTGCTACAGAGATTGTGCAGCTAAATAATTCAGTAACCAATTACTGTTTAACAATATCACTCCCCATCATTTAAGCAGTGATCTGGCATCCAGGCCAAGAGACTCCAGCAAAAAGGAGTCTGCAAGAAGCCTTCGTTTGATGTAAAGACATTGACTTGTGCACATCTTCTGTGTAACATACAACTTATTGACCAAAATTCAAGGCATACGGCACATTTTGTTGCGTGCTGAATAAGGGCTGTAATGAATTGCTGCTTGCTTCTAGGTCACCCGTTTGATTGCCACCTAAGCAAACTGGTGATGGCAAAAGGTCCTGCCCATGGGATGGTTCCTTGGTGAAATGAGCTGCTGATTAGCTCAAGAAAAATAGAAAGCAGGACAGCCTAAAAACGATTCTGTGCCCAGATCAGGAAATCTGGATTTTTCCTTCATCCTCAAAATGTATGAGACACCCCCATACCATATTTGATACTCTCACCATCAGCATCAGGGCCACTGCACCAAGCCAGCTCTCCAGCTCAGATTCACCCCACTCAGGACTGGATTCTCCCAGTCTCCCTCTGTGCCTGGAATGGGACCTAAAAATGCAGCTGTTCTCACTTTTAAAGACTCATCAATACACAGCGTGTGTGACCAGCTGCCCTCTTGGCTAAGAGACAGGGGCTCGTTAAAGGGCTGAACCCCATCTTCATGCAGGGCATCACCAGAGCTCACCCAGCCCATCCCCATCACCGCAGCTCTGCAGAGAAACATGCCCCGTTTTTAAAGATATCCGTCATGCCTGCTCAGTTCCCCGGTTGTGTGGCTTTAAAGCTTTCTTCTGCACAGCTATAAAAGGGTGTGAGAAAACTTGGAAAGGAAACCCTGGGTGGTACAGACAACTGGAACAAGGAGCAATCTGTGCCCGGGGCAGGGGAGGGGGTGGCAGAGCCCACATGGTGCCACGCTGAATAGCTGCCAGGGAGGAAATGACACACCACGCTAGCCCGCTTTTGTCCAGGGGTGAGACCAAAACGCTACACACAAAAAAAAAAAAAGCCAAAGAGGGATTATTCTGGCTTGTGCTGCTCCCTCCTCTCCTCTCCCCTCCCCGCCACCCCCAAGCAGGCTACAGGCAACCGCCTCCGCGCTCCGGCAGACCACAGGGCATCACCGCTCAAGCAGCATCTGGTTCGGTTTAGCATCAGGCTTGTACTTTCATGCT
>NW_010231196.1:11762-13774 GCF_000690775.1 Eurypyga helias
AGGGAGGAGCAGGCGGCTTCCTCCATCCTGACCCACACCACCCTTGTGCGAGGTGCCACCAAGCACATGGTCGTGGTGCTTGGTTCTCCCCCAGCCCCAACTCCCAGACTGCTGTGATTACAGCAGTCCAGAAAATAAAGTCTTAAAAAAATAAAGTCTTAAAAACTTTTCACCCTCATCATTCCAAGGAAAAGCTCAACAACGTCATGTTAGTCAATGCCCCAACGCTGGCCACTCCTACCTCTGCTGCGCCCCACACTCAGGGTTGTTGTCTCCTGCTCCCTCATCTTGGGCACCCCTCCATCACATCAGCCTCATGCTGTGGGGCTTCCCCCAAGCCCATCACCATGACGATCCCCTCCTTGTCTGCCCATGGGCTTTCCTCCTCCCTCCCGCAGATGATGCTTGTCCTCCAGGTCAGATCCTCCACCTGCAGCTCATGAGCCACCTCCCACATGTCCAACAGCCCTTTCAAGCTCCACCACACAGTATCACCTTTTTTCCATCCCTCCCTTTTCCCCATTGTATTGGTATCTCACCCTCTGTCGTCCTCTGCAACAAGGGGAGAGTTCACACCTTATTCCTCACCCAAAACCATCTCCATGTCTGGGGCACCTTTCACTCCTCTCTTCAGGCTTAATGAAAACAAGTAAGGTCCAAATGCCATTTTCTTATAAATGAAGGTTAAGAAGCCCATCCTGAAAGGAAACAAAAACCTCTATCGCTGCTGCATGGTGTATCTTACTAAAACAAAACCCCACCGACACCCCAACTAAACAGCTGTGCATAGACACAAGTCCTCCTACATCCCATGGGCAGATGGACTCAGACAAGATTAAGCAAAAAGATGGGTTGGGGAGCACGGGAGTCAAGGAAGGGTGAATATTGTGGGACAGACCCACATCAGTGGGACACCAAGTGGATTTTAAAAAAATCTGATAACCTAAAGACAGCTTGCCAGCAGAAGCGCCCATCTCAGACAGGAAGGTAACGCCAACTGATGTACCTCAGTACCCACGGAAGAGCTGGAGGGACAGTTAGAACAATGAGGCTGAATAGGTTGAAAAGGTTTCTGCTGAGCCCAGGACAACTTCCCAGCTCTCCAGTCATCACACTGCAACTCAAAAATCTCCTGCTTAAATTTAGTTGCCAGCACATCCAAGGCTTGGCCTCAGTCCAGGTACTCAAAGCTGATGGTGGAGAAAAGATGATGGGGTGCAGAGCGCTGCAAGCAGGCATCTGACTTTGCCTCGAGACACAGGGCACCCTCATCCAGGGCACTCCCTCCATGGATGGGACATCCTGGGGAAGAGCAGAGCTGCCCAGATCTAAAAGACAGCACCCATCACTGCTTCCCAGGCTTTACCCATGAGCACATCCTGCCAAGCACTAAGCACAGAAGCCCCCGAGCCCATCTTCAGCTGATGCCAAACATCACCAGCATCCCTTCAGCCCAAAGCAGTGTTGAGCAAGCTCAGGGCCTGCTATCCCTCTACAGACACCAGTGATCCTCTGCCTGCTGCAGCCATAAAACCCTGTGCCCACCCCTAGGCTGGCTGGGGCTGTCAATGTTAGAAGCTGCAAATAAAAATAAAAATACAGATAAAAAAGTCTAAATTTTCAACGGCAGGACACATCCAAGTCACATTTTTCTTCTTTTACATGTCAGACCTTGCTCCTCTTTAAGCATTTTCATCTCAGCTTCTTGACACAGGATGGGGCTCTCTCTCCACCATGCAGAAAAGGGAGACCATTGTCCCCTCCCACATCCCACTGACCCACATCTGTGCCCAGCCCCATCCCTCAGAACCACGCAACAACCCTGGGAACTGTTCAGCTACACGACTGCTTCACACAGCGGCAGCTCCCTGTTAACAACAGTCCAGCTAATTTGGCTGCATCCACGTGAGCCGTGATAACTACAGCAACGCTATGCCCAAGCAACCTGCTGCAGCAATGGAGGATGCCTGGCAGGACAGCAAGACACCCTGCACCAGCTTCCCTGGGCACCT
>NW_010231196.1:13805-22021 GCF_000690775.1 Eurypyga helias
TAAAATCCCAAGCTTCTCCTTATATTCCTCTTTCAAATAAAGATTTCCAAACATTCATGTCAAAAGAATAAGAAATAAAGCCAGCTGTCCACCCCCATCCTTAGTCTAATATAATCTAGAAGACTATAGGCTTTGCAAAGCTGGGTAGTGAGTATGGTGATGGAAAGGGTCTGGCTTTTTTTCCACTGCATCCTTTTTTACAGGGTTAATGTGAAATTCCACCACTGTCCCCATTTCTACCAGCAAAATGGAGGGTGGGCTGGGGGCAAGCATGTGTCTTGGGGATTGCTTTTGGTGTTCTTCTTATGTCCAACAGCATCAGCAAGCTACAGCCCTTTACAAACAAGAGTGCCAGGAAAAAAATTCTTTGCTGAGAAGGTGGTGAGGCACTGGGACAGGTTGCCCAGAGAAGCTGTGGATGCCCCATCCCTGGAAGTGTCCAAGGCCAGGCTGGATGAGGCTTGGAGCAACCTGGTCTAGTGGAAGGTGTCCCTGCCCATGGCAGGGGGTGGGACTGGGTGGGTTTTAAGGTCCCTTTCAATCCAAACCATTCTATGAAATTAAAAGTAGAGGCAGAGAGGGTCAGAAATGGTGCAGGTACCTCAGATGAGGTCACACCAACCTGCACAAGGTCACCTTACTGAGTACACCTCAGCAAGGTGAACCCAGGTGAAGACTGAAGATCTGCCACTTCCATGTGGATCTCAACTGAGATCCCATGGGTCTCTGCAGAGCTCAGCCTGGATTAAGGAAAATTCCCTTTTCCTCCTTCCCTCCCTAAAGACTCTTCTTGAGCATCTCCAGCTCTGAAGAAAAGCAAGATCTGACTGCTGTCCCTCCAGAAAACAGCAGCAAGCAGAGGCACGAGCACAGCCCCCATCCAAAACCCAACCACACAGCAAAACCACCTACCACAATCCTGCTGCCAGCATGCATCCCCATCAGGTGAAAAAAGCTGCTCCATGGAGACACATCACTTGTCTATGCTCCTAATGAATTCTATCAATAACCTGTAGCCATAGCTGGCCATCCAACCTGCCATGACTATAGCAGAGCCTCCTCTTGCTCAGCTGTTGAAGGATCTGACCTGGAGTTGGGCGGATGATGAGCGTCAGCTGTAGGAGGGAGAAGGAGAACCTAAGGGCAGGTGAGGAGGGGATTGTCCCAGTGACGGACTCTGGTGCAGCCCCACAGCATGAGTCTGATGTGATGGAGAGGTAGCCAAGATGGGGGAAGAGGAGAGGACATCCCTGAGTGTGGAGCCCAGCAAGAGGAGAAGATTCAGCCCTCTGGGCCATGTCAGTCATCAGAGGCCCCCGGGACCTGAGTCACCAGACACTCATCAGCCACCTCAGTCACCCAAGGCACCACCAGCCCTGGGGCTAGCATGATGTGGGGAGCCCTGGGGAAGCATCAAAAGGCAGCGTGGAGCCACCTGCTTCGGATTGCACTGTCTGAATGTTTGCATACTTGGAACCACATAAAACCATCCTGTAATACTCACAAAAAGTAGCTTAAGAGCAGAAGAGAAGTGAAAATGCAAATATTCATGCTGAACCCACCACGGTGCATTCCAAACCCCAAAAAGATGTCTCCGTCCCCAGGAGCTCATGGTGGAGCATCCGAAGGGGCAGAGCAGGCAAGGAAAAGTTGTTCGGCTGTGGGATCCAATACAGCAGAAAAATTGTTTGTGTGTTTTTTACGAGCCACACCTGCACGTCGTCCACCCATTCGTTCCCCTCCAGACTCATCCAAACACTCACTACTTGCAAGACGATTCCCAACAAGGATCAACTTTGTTAAGAAAAAGAATAGAGCCCTAGGCAAAATTAGCTTTTTGTCTCCCAAACAGGCAATTATCTCTTGCAAAACCGTGCAAGTCTAAAATGCAGGAGAGGCAATATTAAGCTTTACTAAAATGGTGCCTTTAAAGTACAAATTGCTGCAACATGTGGAAATAACATGGCGGATTTGCAGCCGTGGAAAACTGGGACTACTTTTTATTTTACAGTTTCCAGGCATACCGAGCTGCAGCAGAGATGACCCTACAAAATCACAACTCTATCTGTATTACATGCAGCACCCCACGTTTTGGTCATTTTAGAGGAGGTACAAATGAACAGCTTCCCTCTTCCTCCTGAAGCCCCCATAGCTCTAGGACCGAGCAGTGTGGATTCCCAATATGTAAAAGACAAACTAAACTGCAACATATTCCTCACATATAGTGGTGTGATGTGGCTAAAAAATGTACTTGGTGTTTATTTGGGACTGCCTGCAGAAGACAACCCTGACGTTCCTACCTAGGTAGGATGATGCGAGATGAATACCGCATCATCTTCATTGCCCACCAGGAATACAGGTAGGTTTTAAACAGACAGATGCAGACAGAGATTAGGAAACATTTTTGGAAATCACTAGGACAGCCCTTGTGAAGGCACAAGCTTTGAGACGCAATGAACCGAGAGACAAAACAGAGAATTGAGATTTACATCCCAGATCAGGCTCCAGAGCGTGAAGCAATAACGGTGGTTCTGGAGAGCACAGGCAGCAAACTGCATCTGATGCGACTCCTTCAGACAGGCAAAGCAGGCAGGAATGAAGCAGGCACAGGTCTATGCAGATTCCAGCCCATGACGCACTCGGCAGAGATTAGAAAGTCTAAGCGCTTTCTAAAGAACAACAAAAAAAAGCCCCTTTGGTCATTATTTCATTTATTTTTATATGAAAAAGAAAACAAGCAGCAATTCCTGGAACAGATTTGGGGATGACCCTCCTGCATGGCTACTCTCCTCCACAACCATCCAAAAAACCGAGCTGAAGGCGAAAGTTTTCCAAGGGCAGGGAATCATATGGATCTGGAAATCCTATGGAAAAATTGATTTGCTCTCATGCCTGAGCATGTGACACCCTCAACCTCTGCTGCCACTGGGATCACCACCAGCATCTCCTCATCCAGGGCCACAGCTGGCACGAAACCATCCCAGCATTTTGCAGGGAATGCTGCGCATAAATGCCTGCACAAAACGAATGCAAAATTATGCAGCTAATTTGCATGGGTAATTACTATGAATTAGTATGCAATTGGCCAATTAGATTCCCTTCTTGCATGCAGTTTCCAAATTCAGGTCTCATCATGGAGCGATCTCCTGGTTTGATAAGCGGTCCAGCCGATGGGCTGTCTTCAAGTTCCACTCCCAAACTCAAGATCACCCTCCAGCTCCTTTATGGGTTTCCACCAGAAACATAGGCTAAAACCACTCACTGATCCCCGACATCTTGTAATAAATTCGCAGGATTTTACCTATATGGGACCTGAGATGACCCAACCTCACCTCAACCTGAAGAGTGAAGCCTCATAACGCCCACCTGTGACATTTGATTTAAAGCATGTTTTTTCAGGAAGACACCCGACCCCAAACTAAACGTGATGGAGAACCCACCCTGTCGCTACCCAAGCATGTCAGCAGCCTGCCTGAAAATTTATACGACATTTTGGCACATCCAGGTAAAAGATGCAATGGAAATGCTTTTACTACACATCCATGGAGCAGGTACTCCGAGGACTGAGAGGGTATCAGGGAGGACGAGCCATCCCCAGGTCAGAGGCAGCATGTTTCTTCAAACTCCTTTTTCATCTCTAGACATAGCCTGGCAGAGTCCAACCAGGGAAGAAATAATGAAGGAAAGGAGCACCCAATAAGCCTGGTTTGAAGCCATACCTGTGGGACCAGGTGGACTGCACAGATCTGAGGTAATACAGAGCAAGAGAGAGGGCTTGATCCTGCTCCTCACCCCTCCCCAGGTCCTCTCCTGGGAGTGGGGGCCCTAATAACAAGCAGCCAGTCTTCCAGGCAGAGATTCTTGGCCTCCGGTGACTGTGAAGGTCTGGTGTTCAGCATGGAGAAAGGAGCCTGGTGAGCTGTGAAGCCCACTTTGGGAAACCCAGGGGCTGGCAGAAAAGTGTGGCCATGCCAGCCCCCCTTGGCTGTGCGGCATTTTCCTATTCCTGGGGAGAAGGAGGACAGGAGCACCGGGGAATGAATAAGTCCCATTAACAGTAACAGGTTGCCAAGCAACTAGAAGGCACTGACGAGAGACGACAGGGACCAGGGCCAAAATTACAGCAGCACCGAGACCACCAGGCGAGGTGGGCAAAAGGAGGCTCAACACCGTGCAGTCAGTAACCCCCACGTACGCACCAGCAGCTCCTCCACCCGAAATCATGACCCTGAGGTCCATCTCATGAAAGATGCTCACGCAGCAGGACCACCTGTGAAAGCAAGGATGCCCCTATTCATCTTGCCAAGGAAGACATCAGGATGGGGTGAAGGGGAGCATTATATCCCCAAAATCTTGCCACCAGCCCCCCGATACTCCTCCTTGCTCCCTGCACCTCGGTCCCTTTTATCCGGCACTGTGGGCAGCAACAATGGAAAGTTACAGCAGATTTCCGCTCCGACACTGCACCAGCTCTTGCCAAAACAGAGGAAACTCACTCAAGACTGGAAGGTGACTTTAATTTCCTCCTATGATTTTTTTTTGAGGTGTGTGTGTGATTTATTTATTTATTTTTCATGCCTTCACCTGCCCTTGAGCTACACCTCCCAGAAGAAAAGCATCCCAATGGCACACTCAGCCACAGCTGGCCAAGGCAGGGAGGTTCAGCACTCGGCACAGCAGCATCCTCCCCAATGGCTCCTATTTCAGATTCATGAGTGCCTTTTTTCTTCTATTCCTCCCAAAAAAAAAAACAACTGACCTTGCAGTTCAGCTTGGCCACAGGACAAACAGCTCCAATATCGCATGGTTTTATTCCCAGATCTGCAGCAAGCGCATCCCAGGGAAGCGGCTCAGGTTGGATATGGATCACGGTGTGAAGAGCCCCTCAGCACCACCAGCCCCAAGATGCCACCCCCATAAGCGCATCCACAGCCAGGGCTGATGGCACGTTGCTCCGGGTCTTTGCTAATGGCTCTGAGCGTCTAAAGAAGTCCCCGGTCTGCAGTTGGCTGTTGGTGTACATAAGGTGACCTCCAAAGCTACATCAGCAACGCCGTGAAGACACCATTCTCCTCCTCCCTGCGTCTCCCTAGGCTGATGCACGTTTAAAACATGCTGTGTTTTGACGCGATAGTTTTTCTACCTCTTGCTTTCAGCTGGGATTGCATGCTCAAACCAAGAACAAACAGGTATTTTACAAGGATGGTCAGGCATTTCTTTACAATTCAAAGCCCAATAAAGATAACGGGCTTAGAATAACACTGCACGCACAGCCCCGGTGAAGGTCTGCTCCTGAAATCAATGGACTAGCCAGGCGAATAAAATCACTCACACTTGGAAGTGTTGCGAGCTCGGTCCATAATAAAAGACATTAAAAAAGGCATCAAAAAATAACACAGACGGCACTGCAGGAACATGTATGCATTCGTACAGACGAAGCTGCTGAAGCAAAATACTCAAGTTGCATCAACATCACAAAAAATGAGGTTAACACCCTCTTTTTCATATTTTGAAGGGGAATAATCAAATAAGTTATTTGCAAACAGATACTAAATTACTTTACACATTGATGTTTATTTTGTGAAGCCCATCATTATTATTGGTCACTTTAAATTTACAACCTGAACTCAGTAAATTCCTGTATCGTCATATTAATTGCACACTATCAAAGGGCTCATTTACAGCCTTATAATTTGAAATGGTGATCGTTGAAGAAACCCTGCTGCTTGCTTCCTGCTTACAATTTGACATGGCATCTCTACGCTTCTCAACAGGCTGGCCAAGAAGTGTTTGCCTTTTTAAGGGGGACAAAAAATGATGTTAAAACAAGAGTATCGGGGACTAATTTAATCAACCCAGGACATCAACCAACACCAGGTCTCCTTTGAAAAGAAGAACAAGGCCCCCGATACCAAATTCCAGACCCAAAAAAGAAACTCCAAGCTGCAAACACCCGAAAATGGACAATTTATAAAGGCGAGGCTGACAAGGGGTGCACTGCCGGCAGACGGCAATGCAATAACAACGCTGCCTGCAAATCCCCACTGAGCAACTTCAGTGACTATCATCAGTCATGTTTCTCTTCTCTATTTAATTGACAATCAAGATGCTTAAAAACAACAATGAATACCTCAAATGTTTTCTCTCACATCCCTCTCCGTGTCACCATGATTGACTTCTGCAACTCAATGCTCAAGCTGCACACAGTCACCCGTTTTGGTGAATCTCCTGGACTTTAACCTCAGGCTTGTTGCTGACCTTGCTGAGGTAGCTGTGCTCCTGACCACCCTTTTTTGGTTTTACTTTCATTGCGTGTTCATCGCAGAGCAAGGCAACCTAAAAATAAATCCCCCAAAGGGATTTATATTTAAAAGTTGCCAATGGCTCCTTAATCGTGTCCCTGTGCCAAGGTATAACATGCTCTGTGGAAGGGCTCATTTTCATTGGAGTCATGGAGTTCATCACCTGCCAATTAGCTTGAGGTCCATACATTTGCTAATGATGATTTGGTTACTCACATCAGATTTGATCAAGAATGCAAATCTTCAGGTCTTACACTAGGTCAGGCCTGGAGAAAGGAGAAAGCCTGAGACAATAAATCAATAAAAATACCATTTTTTGATTAAACTGAAAAGAAAGAGCAAGAAGTAAACTTTTCTCCTCCCTCCCAACCACCTCCTCTGCTGTGTGTTGTTACACATGATGCAATGAGAAGGTTCACATTGCACTGGAGACACTCCTTCCACCAGGCACAGAGCCCAAGAGGTCCTTCGGGGACAAGGGCCACCCTGCAGACCAGTGAATCTTGCCTGCACCAGACTCCAAATCTGCAAGAAGTAGCCACAACAAGGTTGGGAGACACCACTTTTCTCATCAAATCAGTATCCAGAAAGGTTACTTAGGACTTTCTAGAGCATCGTTCACCTCACAACCCAGAAGGACCCATGTTCCTCTTGGCTGGCAGAAGTGACAATATTCAGATAAACCAAAAAGATGCTGGTTTTGCCCACTGGAAGACATATATAAAATGTGCACATCATGTTCACAGGAGGTGTCCTGGACAGTTTCCAATAGGGTTCATCCTATTTGTAGACCCGATTTCCCCCGCAGCTCCAAGAGGAGGCAGGAATTCTGCATTTCAGGTCCTGAACCCTGGTGTGGTTTTGTTATTAAACAGTTGATGCCGTCTTGAAGCCTGGCAGCGACGTTTTATGTGTGTGTGAGAGTTTATAGAACATTTGGGCGTCATTTCTGATGAATGGCCCTGCATAAATGTTAGATTTCCAACCCGTCGCTCTTGCAAATACTATTATTTTTCTTCTTATTTATTTCTATTGCAGTAATTCAGGTGCCAAACATCAATGAGGCCACGCTATCAATACGCAGCCTGACAGCAGCAGCAGGAGACAGCACCAGCTCTACAGACCACACAGGGGAAAAGGAATCATCAGAACTGGCATTTCACGGGTGGGGAATGGAGGTGAAAAGAGATGATGTCCCCAAATCCCACAGAAAAACCCCACAAAATGAACAGAAAGAGAACACCAGTCCCCATCTAAGAGTTTAACCAGAGGAGGACCACAGAAGCCCCATCTCCAGCAGAACAAGGTCTCAGACCTTCCATACTGAGATGCGCATCCCACCAAAACACTTAGACATGACAACTAAAGGTCATCACCTCCTGCCTCTGCAAAGCTAGACCCAGACATAGCTGTCCTAGCTGGGACAGCCTCCCTACCCACCCCAGAGACCTGCTTCCCCGTAGGAACGACAAGCACAACCAACACATGCTCCCGCGCTGAGTTGTATGGACCGGCAGGATGAGATGCTATCAGCCCATATCATAGAGCCTATAGCTCTATAGCTTGCCCTGAGGCAGCATGCTAGCTCTGCTGCTGGCGAGCCTTGCAGAAGCAGCAGGTGGATTTGCAATGTCCCAGGTGTGGTCTGGAAAAGTGTGGACCTGCACCACACTTGACCATGACGAAGCCATGGTCTTGCCCTGAACACAGAGGACATCAACCAATTCTGGAGCGAGTCCAGAAGAGGGACACGAAAATGCTCCGATGGCTGGACCCCCTCTCCTGTGAAGAAAGTCTGAGAGAATTGGGCTTGTTCAGCCTGGAGAAGAGAAGGCTCCGGGGAGACCTTATAGCACCTTCCAGTATCTGGGGGAGGGGTGGTTACAAGAAAGCTAGGGGGGACTTCTTACAAGG
>NW_010231197.1:0-12372 GCF_000690775.1 Eurypyga helias
GGGTACATTCAATCCCTTCATCCAATCCCCACCCTCCTGATACACCAGAGAGACTCAGAAGGGATAAAGACAGATGTTTCTTCACTGCTGTAGCAAAAGGCATTTCCTATGAACCTGAGGCTGAACAGTATCAGCGACCCAATTTAACAGACAGCATTAACTTCTGAATGCTGCACTATCGACAGATGTTTGGGGTATAAGATTCATAACGCACACCTACAGACACAGAACACATCAGTCCCACTTGTACAGTAACTTTCAGGACATGATGATTCACACTTGATAAAATAAACAAACACCCCCCGCACTTTACAAGCTGTATGGACACGTTACGGGAAGCAGTGTCAGTGCCACAGGGACAAGAGCCTGCAGCATTCCCAAGCCTTGCAGCCAGCATGCTTCAGTTTTAGAAGTAATGCTTTCAGGCTAAGGCTGAAAGATAAATCCAGTTTCTTTTTTTAAGCCAAGGGCATCAGCACATACAGGACTACGCGTACCTAAGGTTGGACAGGCACTTCTCAAACAGATCCTACGTTTCCTGGCCTCTCAGTTGAGGCTACTTGATAAGAATGTGACTTTGTAAAGTGGCTGTCCTGCACTGTAGGGACAAATTGCCTGTTAATTGATCTTGGCTCCGTGGCAGCCGAAGCCAGTTAAAAGATGCCTGCCACAATGTCTCCTGTAACCTTGCACCAGCTTCAGCGCTCACTGGACTGTTCTGTGTGTCGTTTCAGAACACTAACCTGGCAGAAACCCTTGCATGGTTTTGTGCTGCATAAGCACACCGCCTCACGAGTTAGTCTAAAGCAAGGGGACGGCTCGTGTGGCCAGCGCCACGCAGGACCGCAGCCATCAGCAGTGCAGGCATCCAGCTTTGCTCACAGCAGCACTGCAGCCTGAGCAAGCGTGCTAGGAATGAACACATCGCACAGCTGCTCAGCCTCCAGAGCCATCCTACTGTCAGGATGCACCAAAAAGAAAAAGAAAGGAAAAAAAAATAGTGAGCACTTCTTAAAAAATGAAGAGAGATCCACTCCAGAAGCAGATTCTCTTCTCCCTGCCCCATCAGTTACGTTAATTTTCCTCTTCAAGGATCTGTTGTAGTTTTCTTACTCTGCCTAGTAGCAGAGACCTTCCTACCCCATTATATGACAGAGGAAGCAGCCATTTACTGCTTGCTCCCTGTGGCCATAAACACATTTGTTACTACCTTCCAAGCAGCTCCCACCTATTGTCTGAAGGTCAGCCGACCTTCTCTCCAGATCCAGAGACCACAGTGACAAGTTAGAGGCTTTATCAGGTGAAGCACAAGTCAAACAAGGGGATTCCCTGAGCTCGAACAGCAACTGATGGTTTTAGCATGTTTGGCCAATGCTTTAAGAGAGAACATTTACTTCATGCTTGTGCTGTGCTAATATATGCTCTCCAGGGTTTTGTTCTGGTTTCTTGCTCCCAGAGGATATACCGCATTCTACCGCTATGTGATACTTACGGATTTCTTCCATCACTACTGTGTTGTCCATGGCTATATGTACTGCCAGTGAACTCCACGTATCAAAAGTTGCAAGTTTTCTATAGGAAAATTAAAAAACAAGTAAGCAAGGATTAGTTACAACTACAAGACAAAGATAGTGGTGTATCAGAGAAGAGAAACTGGATTAGAGAGGTTGGCTTCTGTCAATTACGCTGTATTCTTTTATATGTGTACCAGAGTTGAAGACTTCATTGCCACTAGTTACTCCAACTGGAAGAATAAACACTGTTGTAAATAGGGCCACACCTGGGAATTTGTCCCTCAGCAGCTCCTAAGTACAAGAGCCCTGGTGCAATCTCCAACTCTAATCCCGTAACCGTTGGTTACCAGAAAGCAAGACAGAATAAAAAATAAATAATAATAAACGAAAAAAAAATCATTTTCACTTTCCATGCATATCTCCTGATCTCCCATACCAGATCCTGGGCTAATCTGGCATATGGTCTGACCTAGGAAAGCTGCTTTTAGGCAATCCTAGCCTATTCCAGGGAGCTGCCTGCTCATCTAACCCAAGTGAGGGAAGAACGGTGACAGGAAGGAGAATGTTTCTGAAAATACAGCGTGCCCCAGTTATCACAGGCAGTCCGTGCTCCAGCACCGCGCTGATCCTCTGCCTGCCACCACGGAAGCCCGCAGCAAATATTAATGCTTTCCTCTGCTAATGCATCAGTGACGCGACGGCTTGCTGGCAGCTCTTCGACAACAACGACACTGTTGTCAGGTCGGCAGGGGCAACTCCGAGGCTAGCAGAGATCCAAACGGTGGCAACGATCATCTACTCTTGACACTTGCCTCTGGCCTGCTGCAGAGTATTGCACTCAGTTCTCGTGGCAAGCACATGACTTGTGGGACATGGAGACACATTTGGGGGGGTTGTCTTCATCTTGAAATCTGTTTTCTCTATCAGCCTGCCAACATCTGAATGAGATGGGCTCCTCTAACGTTCCTGCCCAAGCAGGTCGATAAAGTCAAGCAGGTTGCCTGCCAACTGCACTAAAACATAGCTGCACTTCAGTCCGTGGGCAGAAACCCGTGAGCTAAGAGGTACTACAACCCAAATGACCCCACAGCCTGGCTCAAAAAATATAAAGGAAAAACGCAGCACTTACTTGAGCACTTGTGCAACTGTGTTTGGTCCATACCACTGACCTATGGATTTTCCCTCTCCAACTCCCATCTGGGCTGCACAACAAGATAAAAGCAAAATAATTTAGCAAATTATTTCACCTACACTGTCTCCCTTCCTAATACGGGTTTGTATTTAATAGGAAAGAAACCTCACTTGGAAACAGTTTTGAGCCAGCAGAATCTACCCTTTCATGGGGCATCTTAGTGTAGATGGGAGACAGAAGCATGTCCTGGAGGACTGTAAAGCAAATCCTTTCCCCAAAATGCAGTAACACCGATGTTCAAAAGGCAATGTTAACCTCAAAAGAGATTTTAGTTGGTGTTTGATTACCAGACCACTCTGTAATCTGCCTCAACACCCTGCAGGAAAACACTGGAACAGGCTGCTTCTCTTTCATTTGCCAAGGAAGTTTCTATCAAATTGAGATCCTCCCTCAGCCCATTTGCTACTTCTGAGAGTTTCTTTAGTCAATCTGCTCATATTACGAGGTCCTAGTAAGAACAGCAGCCACACGTATTCTCTCACTTTAGCTAGCCAGGACATGGAAAGTGATGCTGAGTATAACCTAAAGCACTAGGCAAACCTGACCGCCTTTATGGACTCAAGAAGAAAAATCCATCATAATTAGTGGTAGTTTTACACCACAGCAGAAAACAAGCAGCATAATATCACGTACTACCTGACGTGCTCATTGGTTGCTAGGATTTTTTTGGCTAAGCTAGTAAAACACAGATGGAGTGATGTTCTACACTCAGGGGAAACCTAGACAGAGTATCTCCACACTCATCAGCGCCCAGACTCTTACCTATTTGGTGAATGGAGTAGTAGCTGTCTTTTTTGTCAACGAAGGCATTAAGAACATTGAAGTAATTATCCATCTGCCTCTTCCCTTTTATCCACCTCCAGTCTAAGACAGACAAGGGGATATATGAAACAAAACAGGACATTTATTAGCAACCATAGGCTGCAAGCTACAATTCTCTTCCCTGTGCATCAATAACTGACCCCAATTTCGTGTCGCTATCTTATTAGGCATCTGAGGCATTCCCAACACTGAAGGATTACTTTTAAAAGAAAAGTAAGTATTCTCACAGCTGCTGTAAAGGAGTATCACCCACAGAAAAGCAAACAAAAATATCAGAAAACACAAATTGTACCGCTATCCCACAGATGGGAAATAGGATTACAATTTCTCATTGACAAGTGTGAGCTACATATTCTGAGAAAAAACAGATGACCTCACTATAAAAATCATGCCCCACAGATTCAAAGGCCATCAACAAGTGTCTGGTGTAGCTGTTTACAGACCAAGCATGGGTAAAGCAGAAGAACAGAAGCATTGAGGGAGAGGAGACTACACTCAGTGAAGGCTTTGTGACAAAACTGAACTATAAACAAGAATCAATCTACTAAGTTGCATTAAATTTCAGCTATATTAAAAAAGCCTTCAAGAAAGATCTAGTTATGTACTTAGCTTAAGTGGATTCACCACATGACAGGGCTTTGCTTTGTTTTAAGGCTTGGACAACTGTATCTATGTAGAGCTGTAGACAGCAGGGAAAAACCTGCTGGAGCATTTCCAGTAGACTCCTCTCTCAACCGCCCTGAACTGGAGAAGGCTGAAGAGAAAGTTACAGAGCCCTCAGCAATTCCCAGCTCTGCCCTCGAAGTCAGTATGGGCTGGGCACTGGTTTACCTCTTCCCAAATGCCTGCAGACCAGGGCCTGAGCGAAGATCATCTGGCCACACCGCAACATACAGCCCCAGCCAGTATCGGAGGTGGGACCGGTTCCTCCTGTAAATGAGGGCAGAAAATAAATATGTAATGAACAGTAGAACAGTGCCAAGAGGGAGAAGGCCTGAAAGCACTGTAAGTCTGCACAGGCAGCAGGTTCACCCAAGAAATCAGGCAGGGAATAAGGACTACCTTAGCTCACATTCCCAAGGCAGAGAAGCAAAAACGTAGTTGTCAGTAACTTAATGGTGTCCCTTAAAAACAAACCCTCTAATGCTGAGAGGAAAAACCTTCAAAGGGAAATCCAAACAACTCAGCTGTAAAGAGACCTGAATTTCTCAGGACTAGAACAGCCCTTGAGCCCAGTTGCAGATACCAAGCCCAATTCAGAGGCACATTTCTACAGAGGTGCTTGTTACAGGCGTCTTCTTGCAATCCTCATCTTCAGAGGGCCTCATCATGCAAGACACATCAGTCCCAAGGAATTCCCACGTCATAAGCAGCTATGACTGGATGACATTGCAAAGTGAACAGCATAGCTAGGCCAAACCAAAAATCCCACCAGCCAAAAAAAAAACCCACCTCAGCAATGAAAAAAAAAGCACATCCTACATAATACTGGAGACTAAGCTAGATATTAGCTCATGCTGGAAAGTCTGAGACAAAGGCCTCAAGGCTGCAAGCATTTCCGTGACAGAACTTCAAAAGGAAACTGCCGCTCCTCCACTGAAGCTCTGGCTATTATTACAAGCTTCAGAGCTAATACCTTTAGTGTGACCACAGCAAGTGAGCTGTTGTACAAGCATGCAGGCAGCTGGGCCTTAGCACAGCTGGTAGAAGTAGTTTCTTTGTAATGCTGTTTTCTTTCGATCCCATGCAACTACTTTGCATGAAAAGCACAGGGAGAAAAAAAATCACCCAAGAGAACTATTTAACCAACTTTTGGATGGTGAGCAGCTATCTTCTATAATTTTTCCAGCAGTTTATAACATATAAAACATTCAAAATTGATAGTGCTTTACAAAATGAGCATGAGACAGTCCCCTTGGCTGCTGGAGACCTTAAAATATCTAAGTGGGCAAGCCCAGAGAGAAGTGGCCAACAAGAAAAGGGATGACTGGGAGAAGACAGACTGAAAAAGGAAAAGGTTTAGGGTTTGCATGTCATACAGTATCTATACTGTAAGTGGGAAATGACTCAGAAAATGGGATTTCTCCCTGCCCTCCACCCTTTAATAACTCACACAGACACCCCAATCATGTTTGTGAGCCACAGTTAAACACACGCTAACCCTTCAATTTCAAATGCATGTTTAACTATGGCTCACAAACATAAATTTAAAGGGATTAAACTGGACCAAAGATGTTTCATACTCTGTTAGGCAAAGGGTTTCCTAGTATGGAAAGAACAGAACAAGTCAGAAGGATCAGCTACCAAGAAGTCCCTTTTCCAAATCTCAGCTGTTTTCCCCATCAGCTCCAGGGGATGACACTGACAGTGGGGATGTGGATGGGGCTTGGAATCCCACTTACCTGCCCTCAGATACCCCTTCCACCCAGTATGCAAAAACACACCACAGAAGTGACCATGCAGAATCTTAAGGAACCAAGACATCCTGCTTTGAGTTCACTGGGAAATGTTCCTGGGGAAATGTTCCCATTATTACTACAGTCCCTGTGTTAACAGTCACTTCAGGCATTTAAAAAAGTCACCCACACAGCCCAGAGCAGATGCACAAAGGCTGTAATAGCTGTATCATATCTCTAGCTTCCATGTCTTTAACCCACTTCAAGCTCATGGCCATTATTAAATAATATTTCACGTTAGACTTATGCAGGACTTAATGAACATGAAGCACAAAAATCTTCCCATGTTCCTTCAAGAAAGGATATTGCTAGGTAGGCTCCCCAAACTCACTGTGTCCTTTTTAAAATCACCATTATCCCTCATGCCCAAGGGGATGAGGAATTCTTATTATCAGACAAACAAAAAGTCTATGCTATCAATTAAGTGATGTACATTTCCAGTTCCTATAACGAGAAGCGAATTAACGCTATGCTTGTGGGGACTGTTTTATTAGGTAGAAATAACCAGGTTATCACAATTTCCGGGATATACTTAGACTCATCCACAGTACCTACCAATAGCAGGGAAGTTCCGCCTGTAGGTGAACCAAAGCCGAGAGGTCACATCCAACAGGATCTCTTCTTTCTCTGAAAACGTTTCAGCATCCAAAGGTACACACGTGAGGGTAGCACCGAACACAGCTAAATCCATCTCTCACCTACCCGCCCTAATGACGAAGCAAGCTGCTCCTCGCTCAGTCTGTGTCCCCGGGGAGGCAAAATCTGGCTGAGCAACAGGACAGCGTTGCTGTGCAGAAGAAATTTTCTTTTTCCCCCAGAACAGCTGCGATCAACCCAAAGACGCCATGGCAAAATTATGAAGCAGTAAACCGTTTTCTTGCCTTTCCCCCAAGCTGTCTCCCCTGCCTCAACCCTCCTGGCCTCATGACAAGTCCCAGTAACTACCAAATGGTAACTTGCTGCACAAAAATATCCCAGAGGCCACAGAGGTGTCCAGACAGAGGGAAGCACAGCACTTACAGTGCTGACACTTAGTGCTTGCCGCTCTGCCAGCAAACACACACTCTGCAGTGTTCTTATAAGGTTTGCAGTCACCCTGCCACTCAGTAAGCAAAGTGCGACACTTAAAGTCCTCTGGAGCGTCACGACACGTTGCACTGTGCACGCAAAATACCTGTAAAAACACTGTATTTCCGGCCGAGGATCCAAACGGGTTCTTTGGTCTCAGGGAAGTCTTCATATTCAAACCTGAGAGTGTCATAGGTAAGAGTAGCTGAAAGAGAAAGAAGAAATTACATACCTTTCATAGCTTTTCCCTGTGTTTAAAAAAAATCATACAAAACTACATGTCAGAGCTGCTGTGGGCCAGCAATTTGCACACCCAGAGCACGTGGCTCTAGCTGGCAAGAAACGGTACGGCTGTGCCCCTGCAACCACCAGCTCTGGAAGGCACAGAGAGCAGAGGTAGCCCTGGCTCACTCCTGCCTGCTCCACAGACAGGAAGGCAGAGGGATTTCCAGGTGAGGTCAGTTCCAGGTTCTGCCACATTAAGATGGGAACTAAACCTTGCTCCGCGAGTCAGTCCCTTCCCCTCCGGAGGCAACGGATCCAGCAGAAGTCATCACCTGCACAGAAAGAGCCCCTGGTTCAAGGAGCAGCACTGCCTTTACAGATGCCACGCTAAAACCTGAGGAACACAGAGCTGTCCTCGTTCACAGGTGACAGGCAAACCTTATGTCTATTTTCCTCCACAGCCTAACATCCACCAGTGCCTAGATATCCATCTCCTCTCACACTACCACTACAGAACAACTCACCAGCACAGGCTGCCCCTGGATCAGGGCGGCTTAAGCTTTTGTGCAGAAGACACAGGCAACGGGGAGGTAAAATAAGGAGACTTGGATGAACTGTACTCCCCTAGGTCTGTATTTAGAAATAAGGCACTTGAAAATGGTCTTGGAACCCTGGAAATGAACCATCTGATTTTGCAGGTGTCAATTTTTTTTTAACACACTGCCTGTAAAATTTAAAGCAGAACTAAGTCCCACTGGTCTGTAGACGTTAAAACCATCACTGAAAATCTCTCTCACAGCAAACGCAATAGAACACACGGTGAAGCGACATGAGTTCAAAGCAGGGCAACGGACTAAACAACCAGAAGCTCCTCTCAGCTCCATTTTCTGTGAAAGCCACCACCCTCTGCAGTGCTTTTCTCCAGTGCTACCTACATGGCAGACCTCACCCTTCTCACGAGCAGACGTTCACAGAGGAGTTTCCCTCCCAGTCATTCCATGCTTCGCTTTCCAACGCATCATCTGGAGCGCCGGTAAATAACAACTTGGCTGATTTGCATCAACAATAGCTCCAGAACATCACCACGAGGTTCTGCTCCCCATCCTTCCAGACATATAGGATATTCCAGGTTGTGCTCAGGAAAACAAGCTATGCAAGACATTTCAGCCTCCCGTAGGTACCTCATCAGCCTTCGGTCCCTGGGCTCTCCGACCTGCCATTCCAATTGTCAAAGAAAATTCATAAGCAGCAGCAGCAAGACAGCAGCACCAAGAGCAACTGCTGTTAAAGGAGGAACCCTGGCAATAGGGATGGCAGTAGGCTCCTAAACCAAATGTTTAATTAGACTCTGGACCTAACCCTAGCCCAAAAGATTTAAAGAGTGTTCGCTACCTGAATTAGGCTATAGACTGTTTCGGGCACATTTAGGATAGCATGGGCCACACGCTCACCAAGCATAATGAATCCCCAGCAGGCCACGCTTTCCGTGCCTACCTTTACTTAACAGCTTGCCTTGCTTTCACCCCTTTCTTGCTCAGTGCTGGAGACTGAGAAGAGAAGCTGTGGATGCCCCATCCCTGGAAGTGTTCAAGGCCAGGCTGGATGAGGCTTGGAGCAACCTGGTCTAGTGGAAGGTGTCCCAGCCCATGGCAGGGGGGTTGGAACTGGATGGTCTGTAAGGACCCTTCCAACCCAAACCATGCTATGATTTCTTTCCAGGAAAGAAAGCAACGTGACTTTTGCAGATGCTTTCACATACGCATCGCTTTCTACTTTCTCCCACAATTTTCAGAAGTTTCCCTTTGGGGTGAGGCATTACCAGTTTATTCTGACAGCTCAAAGGCAGCCTAGTTGTTAGGATGTTTTAAAATTCGGTGCGTTACCAGATGCAATCTTAACATAAAAACTGAAGTTCTCAGATCGGTTTTAAAGCTCCAAGGAATATTTTGCAATTTATTTTGTCAGTTCTCAGGTTTGCCATGAATCCAGTTCTCTCTCAAGAGAGTCCCAAATAACTTAAATAAAATGCCTGAAACCAGGATGCTACACAGAAGCTATCAAGCTACACATCATCCCTCTTTCCCCTTCCTATCAAGGCTTCTCAAATGTCACACCCTCTGCTGCTCCTCATTTCACAGGGCACCAGCACAGGATTGGCAAGAGGCAGCTTCCCTGCAAGGATCTGCCGGAGTCTTTCCCCTTCAATCAGAGCTAGGAGAGAAAAGGGTCAGCAGGCAGGAGGGATTCCCAAGCTGCCTGCTGGACCAGCTGCGCACACCAGCTGTTGAGTGCCGTGATGCCGCACATTCGCGAGGAGAGCCCCAGGCTTGCAGTCCTTCAGCAGAACGCCCAACATCTGGGCTCTGGGCAAAGGTCCTGTTGGTCTAGCTGTGCACCCGAAAGATGGCCAGACCTTAGCACGTATGTTGGGTTTTTTGGAAGAAAACACTTGCCACCACCCGAGAAGGCAGAATGGCTGAATGGAGGAGTTAAGGTTTTGCCTCCACGGGGAGGAAGATTCCAAGCGATTGCTCCGTGTTAGTATCAACAGCTTCACAACATGAGCAATAAACTCCCCACAAGGCTTGAAGCCACCGTTTCTTTTACAAACATCTACCTTCCTATGCCTGGGCACTTTTTCAAACCTACATCCATCATGCTATTGCCCAGATGAGCTACACAAGCCAGTGGGACTTAAACAATCCAGACAGGGGTACAAAGAGTGCCACCGCTTGCATAGGAGCCTTTCTCTCCCTCTTACAGTTAGTGACAAAGGGTCTGAAAATAAATAAAACTGGAAATTCACCGAGCAGAAATCCTATTCGAAGATGCTCCTTTCAGAGCTGCAAGAGTCAGGCGAGATCAGCAAATTTCTCAGGCAGCTCTCCAAAACTTCACCTTCAAGAAGCCCTCAATCTATTTTCAACACCGACCTCCAAGCATCCAGGACAGTAGAGCAGCAGCCTCTGCAGAAAATCCAAGCGCACGTCAAACACAACAGTTCAACTTCTTCCAGCGCACGGCGGGTTTAGTTAAAAAGCTCAGCGTTTCAGCCCGGCAAAGCAGGCCCTCAGCCATGCTGTGAGCGACACGAGGTTGGCCAGATCCCTGCCCCATGGGCACGCCGTCCGCAGGGGTCTGCTGTGGTGTCCCAGAGCATCTTCTCATCCCACACCTTCCTAAAAAGCCCTGACCAAAAAGGTAAAGCTTTGTACACGCTGCTACAGAAAACACCCACATCAGACAACCTAGGTGAAAGCATCCAAACTAAACCTGCAATAAACACCGGCATTACGCCCGAGCGATTGAGTTCCCTCCCACTTCTGTGCACAGGGTTAGATCTGCTCAGCTATAAGATGCCAGGCCACATCACAAAAGCCTGCCTTGTACGAAGCACACGGAACCAACCCTTGACACACCCAGTGCGTGCCTGCAGCAGCAGCAACTTCCCATACCAGTTTACTAATCATGACTGGTGCGAGGATGTTGAAAAGCTACACAGCACTGTCTTGACACAGACAACCATCTCAGCACAGAGGATTAGGGTAGAGGGTGAAATCTTGCCACCCTTCTTATATTCTTACGCTGTACAGCGGAAGAGACGAGCTAAAAGCGTAACCCCAACATACAATAAGCTCCCACGTAAGAAACCAGAAGCGCAGCCAGGCACGAGGGAGCAGACCTCGACTGGGGATGGCAGTCTGCAAACGTGCTGAAGGCAAGCATCAAGACCTTGACAGCCCCTAACTTTACCTGCTTCAGCAAAACCAGAGCTATTTGTTTTTCTATCAACTCTGGGAAACAAATAACAAGTCAAAACTTGGATGACTCCAAAGTACGGAGAGTTTTCTGCAAGTGGTTTGCACAGCGAAACAGCTGATGCTCACTCCAACAGCAGTCATCTTGGCTATGGTTTGCCTGCACAGCTTCGATGCTTTGTCAAAAACCGCTGTGTACAAAATACTGAAGCAGAAATTTGGAGCACCACACTGAAGGAAAACCAGGCTTCTGACAAAGTAATGCTCCGCAGGCAGCGCCTGCAATGGCTTAGAGACATTTTTCCCCAAGTCCTTCGGCCTCCAATTAACGCTGCCACCAAATAATCAGAAACGGGGCAGATGATCACCTCCCGCAGCTGATAAAGGTACATCACCGGAGACAGAGCAGAAAGGAGGAAAGCTACTGGATGTAGGATGTTTCAAAAGAGAATCCAGAAGAGAAGGTAAATGTGTTGTCAAGCTCATTGCTGAAAAATGCCTAGAAACCAGGTAACAGCCTGAACCCTTATTCCTAGCCTTTACAGAAGAAGAATTGTCTTTTCTTTTCCCCTAAGCTCTTCCAAACAAGACAAATCCTGATTATCTAAGCAACAATGAGGAGTTAAGAGACAGACAGTGAGGAAATTTAGTCAGCTGGAGATCAGCAGTTCCTTGGAGGCCTAGAGCAAACAGTTCAAAGTCTGCCTGTCAGGTCAGACCGTCTCAGGACGCAGAGGGGCTTGAGGTCTCTGCTCCAAAGCCCAGAGACACACCTCCTCTGTGCCCAGAGGCGATCCAGCCCTACTGTCCATCACAGCAAGGTTTTTCTTCCCTTGATAAGCCTTGTAGCGCTTACACAAGGGGAAAGCAAACATATCTCCCAGCTCGGGTTGTGCGATGTCACTTACTGGGACGCGTTTTGTTCCGAGGTGCAAGCGCCTGGATGCAACAACGTGCAAGGACACACCAGGCACAAAGCGGGACGCTATCAACCGGATGGCACTGACAACAGCAGCGCCGGCACCCAGGATAAAAACAAGCTAAGCCAGCAGTCGGGCAGGACGAGTTACAGACTCCGTACACACGCTCGCCCAACGCGGAGGTGGAGCCCGCACAGGAAAACGTGTGTTATTATGGAACAACGCTTCTCCCTGCCGAGAGCGGATGAAAGCTGTTACTACGCGGAGGCTGGAAGGAAGCAAGTCCCAACAGGCTACTTTTTTCTCCCCCAAAAAGTCTCCATCGCCAACGGCTTTGGCGGCGCTCTCAGGGACAAGCGGCCCAGCCGCCTCACCCCTCGCCGCAGCAGGAGGCGGCAGCAGCGCCCCGGGAGCGGA
>NW_010231198.1:0-2961 GCF_000690775.1 Eurypyga helias
AGTGGTGGATTTGGCAGTGTTAGGTGACCAGTTGTACTTGATGATCTTTAGGACTTTTTCAACCTAAATGATTCTGTGATTACCAAGCTCACTGGTTGAAGTGGCACCTGTCTCGGCCTGCCAGATCAGGGCTGCCACAGCAGTGTGCTGCTGTGCTCCATCAGCGAGATTATTTCAAAATGAGCAAGGGAAGACCACTCCGTGACCCAGTACACGCCTTTGAAGAAGTTCATGGAAAGGACTGTGCTATTAGGTGTTGACAACTCAGAGAGGCGTGATGGGGAAGGCCAGTGCTTGCTGGGAAGCAGTGGAAGGCGTACAGCCAGATCAGACCCCAGGCATGGGGTAGTTCCAGAGCTGAGCTGTAGGGGGGAAGGTGCAGGTGATACTGAGCTGTTGTTTCCAGGCAGCTGCGTTTCAAAAATCTTCCATTGCCCCAGTGGTAATGGGAGGGAAATTGTTAAAGGCAGGTGAGGGTAACTGCAGACAGAAACAAAGCTAGGGTTTAAAATTTGCATATGGTTTATAACTATTGTTTCTGTGACTGAACTTCCAAGTGATGTTGGTTGCCTGAGGCCAGGTTGCGAAGGACTCTGTTAAAAGGGAGCTGAAGGTTGCTAATGGCTTAAGGGGGAAAATATGCATGAATTGCATACAAAACCAGCCTATAATAAAATGGTTTCTATGACCAATGATTAATCAAGTGTTTGGAAAAAAACCCAAGTTTTTATCAGCAGTTTATACTGGAGGCAATAATGTGGCAAATACAGAGGTATGATGACAAGAGAAGTCAAACCATTAAGAAACAACATACTCCTGGAGTTTGAGAAGAACTAAGGAGAGAGAAATAGAAGTAGACTGACATAAACTGATGTGTTGTTAACATCTGGCTGTCTGCAAGACAGGCTGCATCTGGTCAGGCTAGACCTTCCACAGCATTTTTGTTGGACTTAAGAGACCACCACAAGCCTCAGAGTGGTTAAAAGATTATGAAGGATCTATGGGGGTGGGGGGTGGAAGTTCCTGGTAAGATATCATAGAATCATACAATGGTTTAGGTTGGAAGGCATGTTAAAGACCATCTAGTTCCACCCCCCCTGCCATGGGCAGGGACCCCTTCCACTAGACCAGGTTGCTCAAAGCCTCATCCAGCCTGGCCTTGAAGCCATCCAGGGATGGGGCATCCACAGCTTCTCTGGGCAACCTGTTCCAGTGCCTCACCACCCGCTCTGTGAAGAACTTCTTCCTGACACCTAATCTAAACCTCCCCACTTTCAATTTAAACCCATTCCCCCTTCTCCTGTCACTACAGGCCCTTGTAAAAAGCCCCCCCAGCTTCCTTGTAGCCCCTTCAGGTACTGGAAGGGGCTATAAGGTCTCCCTGGAGCCTCCTTTTCTCCAGGCTGAACAATCCCAACTCCCTCAGCCTTTCTTCATAGGAGAGGTGCTCCAGTCCTCTGATCATCTTCTTGGCCCTCCTCTGGACTCGCTTCAACAGAAATGACAAAACAGTTAATTGATATAGAAAGATATGTTGGAAATTGTCTGTGTTATCTTCAAACTGTGAGTGATGATGAAACAGAGCTTGAAAGCAGAGGGTTCTGGTTCTGGTGGTTAATCAGTGTGTTTGCCACAAACCGATGAACCTGATCAGTCAAGTGACCTTGGCTCTCAGTGCTCCCCACATCACTGGCTGCTTGCGTAGGTGGTTGGATTTCCAGCAATGACTCCATACGCTTCCAGATAGGGCAAATGTCTCCAGTGGAAATGGCTCCTGTAGACATGGATGAATTGGAGTAGAAAAACTGCCTGTGGTGCAGGAGAAAACTACAGGAGAGTGGACACCAAGGGACAAACTCTTGACTTCCTCTCATGATCACCTGCTTTTAAAGCAGCAAAGATTCTACCTGCAGTTGTTCTGAAGGGGTTTAGAAAGTTGTTAATAGTTCCAAACATCAGTTGAAAACTGAGGGAGAGGAAGAGGGTTAGTATAGGCGTTGGATTTGGCTGTTGCTGGCCATTTAGCCAAAGGACCTGAACTGCTTGGCAGCAGCTCTGCAACCTGAGCGCCTGCTTCTGTGGTGTTTGTCATTCCTCTCTTCTATAAGCGTGCATGGGGCTGGCTATTAATTACAGCACACATTGACATATGAAAACCAAGCTGTTATTTCAATACATTTGAACTGGATGTGAACAATTTTGAAATATATGAATAGATTATCTGACATCACAGTACAAGTATTCTGCTCTTGGTTTAGGCTTCATTTGTACAGCTGTAGTTTGAGTCTGCAACCTTTTGTCGACACTGTTTAGGTCTGTAAAGAAAATGGTGTATAGCACAATAAGTTTGCTGAAACAGTAAAATATTACAGTTCTGTAAGTTGAAGGAATTTTTTTTCCTTTGGTAAAATCATGGATTTATTGGGTTAAAAAATTTAAATCATCCCCATGAATACCATGTTCAGTCTGGCATTGGAGAGTAGGGATGCAGGAAAGCTGCTGCTCTACCATGCTTTTGGTGCAGTGAGGAGAAAACTGCTGGGTTCTGCTTCCTCTGTGTGTGCACAAGCACCCTATCATGCACAGTCAGTGCAGCAGCTCCTCTGCACTGGATGAGGTGGAAATCCTGAGGAGGGAGGAAAAGATATGTGGTCAGGCAATGAAAGACCATATGACAGTGGAGGGGATAGAACTCAAGTCTTACACATAACTTCATTTGGCATTACGTAATTTCTAGGGCCTGAATATTGGAACTTGGCTGTTACCAGGCTTTTTTTGCTGTTTTATTGCATAACTTTTAAGTCAATTTTGATGAAAACTGAAGGCAACCCGGCATCTGTTAAGATTCTTAGACAATCAAAACAGTTTACTGTAAATCTAGTAAGTTTTTTAAAAATAATCATTAAATCAGAATGAAATTTATGTTGTTTATGTCATACAATCACAGAATGGTTTGAGTTG
>NW_010231199.1:0-9507 GCF_000690775.1 Eurypyga helias
TATGGGGACAGGCTGAGAGAGAGTTAAGAGAAGAGAAGGCCTGGGGAGACATTATTGCAGCCTTCCAGTACCTGAAGGGGGCCTACAAGAAAGCTGGAGGGGACTTTTTACAAGGGCCTGTAGTGACAGGACAAAGGGTATCAGGTTTAAATTGAAAGTGGGGAGGTTTAGATTGGACATATGGAAAAAATTCTTCATGGAGGGGATGGTGAGATACTGGAATAGGTCAACTAGAGAAGCTATGAATGCCCCATCCCTGGAAGTGTTGAAGGACAGACTGGATGGGGGTTTTGGAAGGTGTCCCTGCCCATGGCAGGGGGGTTGGAACTAGGTGATCTTTAAGGTCCCTTCCAACCCAAACCATTCATTGATTCCATGAATAGACATGTCATATTTATAACATGTAGGTAACAAAAAATCTTTCAGTCCTAGAATGTCCAATAGTTAATTTAAATATGTATAATTTTTGCAGTAACAAATTAAAGTTTGGAGACTTGTAAATCCTGTTGGGTGAACAAGTCTAATAGTTTGTGTAGATCGGGAGGGATTATGTGCCATTGAAGGAAAGGAGAGGTTGACAGCTTTGACCCACCTTCACACATTCTTAGAGTTTTAAATCTGGTCCTGAGCCAATTCAGGCTTCTGCTTTATGCTATCACGTGCTCTCCTCTATTGCCAAGAATAACTAGAAAGCAACAGGCAAATCAATAACATGGCAGATGGCAAGAGGATAGGAATATCAGCCTTTTATGAGGGAACTATCTAACGGAATAGGTATTTTCAAGTGAGATTTCTGCTTTGTTTCCTGAATTGAAGAAGTAGAGAAAATGTAGGGTCAAGCGTGTAATCAGGCACTTACTGTTGCATTGGCACTTTGGAAATCAGAATAGGGTTCTTCAGTTTTCAGCTTTTTAACTGAATTACAAAATTATTTCAAGGAAACATTTTGAGTCTGATCCTGCTCTCAGATAATTCAGCAACACTGTTATTGTTTTCCTACATACGGGAAATAATCAATATTTCAGGTATTATTTTTCTCCATTTATCCACCTCCAAAAGGTGTTCAACAAGGAAGAGCTGCCATGTAATCTTCCATTAATACTTCAATGTCTTGTCTAAGTTTTTCTCCACAGTCTTACTTTTCCAACTTCAAAAACCTGTAATGATACTTTCTTACCTCAATAGCACATCAGTCCTGAGTACATACACAGCTGGGATACACTTAAGAAAATTAACCTTTGTCATGTACTATTCACTCACTGATGCTGAGTACAGAAGCAGAACATTGATTTCTCTAGGCCATTATCATATACTTAACGCTAGTTGGTAGTCATTGCTTCACAGGAAGATGCAAAACATTGCAGTGAAAAAACTGCATCAGTCTCAGATTGTTACATGAGCAGCTTCAGAAGTGAAGCAGTAGAAAATTTCTCTGAGAGACAACCTTCCTATTCTCAAAACTGAAATTCCAGCCTGAAAAATATACCAGATTCCTCTTCCCTGTGCATATGATACCACCCATTAGGTTTTAGTCACTACATCTTGAAATGTATGAAATCCATCTTTTAAGTAAAGAGCACGTGTGAGAAAGGTTTCAAGATTAAGGAAAACCAGACTGCCATCTAAGACCGTCTGCATCTTCTGTGGACCTCCCCACGCTCAGTCTCCTTAGGTCATCATGGCATTGTAGCTGGGGCACCCCAGCTTCTCTCAAATGCTACCCTGGGGTGATAGCCTAGCTTTTACAGCCCACAGGTAAGTCTATGCTGAAGCTCATACTTTATAATCCATGCTACCATTCTTCATTGTTTTTCTTAAATCTAAAACAAAAGCCACAGAACATCCTAATTTTTCAGCATTAAAAGCGTAATATCAGATGAAATAATGTTTTTTCCTGGGCAAATGGTACACTCAGAGCCTTATGCTTGTGAGGTAGTAGATGGTCCATTCCCGAGAGCAATACAGGTTTTATGGACCATCAGTGGGCCTTACAACATTTATGTCCAAACATAGGTGGCCTCAAGATATCAGATCTCATTATTTGTCATACTGTTGTTCATGGAGAATTTTTTTTAGCGGATTTCAAAGGGTCTCTTGAATTTAGTAAATTAAAATTGTTTTCACCCTCTGAGACTAGAACAAATAGATTCATGTTACTAAGGAAACCTGTCTGTGCAAGTGCCTAGAGAAGAAAATAGCAACAAGAAGAAAATCCCTAAACCCATTGTTAATAAGGTTATTTGCTATCATAATATTTGTGGCCACCACTAAAAGCTTGACTATATTGTTACGAAGGCACTCAGTTGGATGACCTACATAACTCATTCACGGCTTTGCTGCTTATGAATCTTTGATGCATCTATCCAAAAGAGATGTCAGTAAAACATTTACATCACATCTTGCTATCCAATGTTCTGTTTTTATGATAAATGCAAGTTGTACTTTCAAGTAGCCAGAATTTCAACACATGAGCTTTTCAATACTGAATTAAATTTCTGGCTCTATCTTCTTATAAAAGCAAACTGCAAGATCCTAAAACAGGGACAGACTATATCTCAAACATTCCTTAGGCAAATGTTAAAGTATGTAATGGGGATCAAAGCTGAATATATAAATCCACAGTGTGAAAAAGAATGAAATATGTTCAAAGTATATAAAATCACTGGCAGACAATCTACCTGTCTGTCAGATTACCAACTAAAAGATAAAGACGACACATAAGGGGGGAAATAATCTTTTTATACTACAGGGGAGAAAAAAATTAAACCAAAAATCCCCTAAAAAAACCCCCACAGCTACAATGCTCTTGATATGCCAAAAGCTATCTATGCATCCATCAATCAATGTATGTGTAAGGAAATATGTACCGAGAACCAACTAAAACACTAACATATGAAGGTAAAACACTGGTATACATTTACAACAGAATACTGATACACAACCATGTCCTGTATCTATGGAGACAAAAACAGGTTTGTAGAAGTGCAAAATGTGTCTTATTAGGCTAAATGTTGTAATTGCTAAAACAATCAAGCATTCATGCATAGAAACTCTTTTTTGGACAATTAAAAATGGTATAAATTTGCAACTATATCTTCTGGCCCAACAAAAATACAATAATGTTATTTAGAAATCTGTTTTGCTGTGTCCTTCAGACTTTGTTGCTATAAAAAAAATACTAACTCTACCTAGACATGTCTATAATTTTTATTTGATTTAATACCACTATTAGGATTTGATGAAAGTTGTGTTAATTGAGCAATGCACTCACTCAAATTATTACTCCATTTCTCAACAAAAATCAACAAGAAAAAACTTTCTAAAGCACACGTTAAAACCACTGAAAATTACCTCTTACTCTTTGTCAGGATATACATAAAGTTTTGGGGGACTCTTTCAAACACCTAAGAAATCTATCCACAACTAAAATTATATTTTAAATGTTGGCAAAAACAGTTGTTGTCCAAATCAAAGAGATATGTAAGAATTGAATCCACATTTATCATGCAAAGTGCTTTGAGGCAAGTTCAAAACATAAGCACTGAAAAGTTATAAATAAAAGTACAAGGAGAGTAACAGAACATACAAGCTACAGTATAAGAAGGAATAAAAACTAAAAATGTTTACTTTAGCTAATTTTAAGTAATTGTTAAGTAAGAGTGTTTTTTTAGAATATTAAACAGATGTTTAATCATTTCAGTTGAAAAATGAAATTAAATACCAGATAACAAGATTTCAGGTTATTAGCAGACTATTAATGTAACTTCAGTGTAAAATAAAATGGTTCGCTTGCCTGTGTGAAATTAAATGGAAAATATTCTGTTTAAATTTTGTTAAGTAAAACAGTTTAGGCACTGATGCTGTAAAAAGACACTTCGAAGTTTGCAAGTTTTGAGTGGCTTTCATTTCTGAAGCCTTTTGGTCTCATGTAACCACTGCATGCTACAAAAGTGCTTGACATTGAACCAATTATATTGTGTGACAGTCTTACAATAATCAGCATTTAATTAATAGTTAAAGAATAGAATTTATACAAATAGAGCTGTAGGTTACCTGAAGAATGAAAATGCTCCAAGTGCAGGGTATTATTTTGGCTGTTCTGTCTGTTGGATTACTAGACCTCCCGGGAAGAGCATTGTTAAAACAGAATTTTCACAACAGGGAAAGACAATTCAAACACACTCATTAGTGGAACATATATTAAGTGGCAGCCATTACCAGTAGGTTTTGGATTTGTTGCACCAAGAAGAGGAAGGGCGAGGACAAAAAGAAGAAACACTGCTCATTCCTCAGTTGTACAGATAAAGAACGGAGGAGGAACTGAGCAGACAATTTTGCAGAGGGTGTAGGCATACCAGGAGAAACGACAGAAAAACAGAACTTCTGTTTAAAGGGAAAGTAAATTGTACAAAAGGTGACTAGCAAGAAGGTAGCCTCAGCAGATAGGCTGGAAGTTGAATACAGCCCGACTTTAGCTAGTGGATGAGGCAAAAGACAGACATGCTGCAGAAGAGACCTCAGCAGAATTTGGCTCTAGCAGAACTGGAGACAAAACAAAGCTCTGAGCTGAGGTGTCTGGGTCCATGGTTAAGGACATGTAAATGTTCATTTTTTTCTTTAAGCTATTTTTCTAACACGAGAGCAATAATTCAAATCTAAATCAAAGTGAGCAAAGCAAACTGTTGTGTGCTATATGCAACATATTGTAGGACATATCCACAAAAAGCTAAGTAAACTGAATGCAATAAACTGCTTGTATTATTTTTACTAGAATGAAATTATGTTTAGTCTTTCAAGATAGGAATAATAATGGCAAATTAATTTATGCTCCCTCTAAACCAGTAGGCAGAGAAATGCAGCCAGTATAGTCATGATAAGGTCTGACTCACTTGTCTCCAGTGCAATAAATTTAGATGAGGTATCCTCTATGCAAATGGAAAACAGATATCTGATGCAAAAGAAAGTGATGCTGAATGAAACTATTTGCAGGGCTGTACCAGGCCATAGTGAGTAATGCTTCTTGTGCTATAAATCAGTGCAATATGAAATCCATCTAAATCAAAAGCATTCTGTTTCTGACCTACACTAGGAGATACAAGATTATATAAGTGACAGGATGGGTAATAAGGGTTGCAATTGTCCAGACTTTTGTATTAAAATTCCAATCGGTGGCAAACTTAGAATCATGCTTTCAGTAGGACATATCTTTTTACACACAGGAATAAATCATTTAAAAAAAGTAACCACAGATGAGCACTAGAAAGCTCAGAGGCTGGTAAAGCATGCAGTCTCAGCTGCATGCCTCAATCTGCTGGATATGCCAAACGGAGTGAAAATATTGCAGACACAAGGTATTGTGACAGTTTCTTTATGTTCTGCTTTCAATGTAACCCAAAAATTCTGCCAGAGGGACTCCCTGTTACCTTCCTGTCCATCTTTAATATACTAAGCAAACTTCTTAGATTCTTCAGAAGGAAAAAAAAAAGTATTTGAGGTCTCAGCTCTGCAAAGCTTCACTCTGCACACTAAAGGCCAAGTGCAAAGTTATCAAACTCTCTGTACCATTCTACACCTTGACATTATTTAGATGAGACTAAGGGAAACTAACATGTATCAGCTGGCTTCAATCCCTAGACCGGCATGTCAAACAAGCACAGCCAAAATACACTGTCATGCTCCTCTTCATGCCTCCTGCCTTGAGGTTGAGTATAGGAAACAGCATAGCACCTGAGAGGTCACCTTTCCAGCATTTTCATGAATTCTAGGCATGATCCACACATTGATTAAAGTCCTGCTGCATTACCTGAGTGCTTTTCCTTCCTAAATTAAATTTGCATTTCATGAAACGATCAAAGCAAGCATATAGCCCAATGCATGCAAGTGTATGGAAAGCAGGTATGTCTACCAGAACAAGGAGTATAATAATCTCATTTTTCATTGATTAAAAAAAAAAAACCAAACACCACCCACCCACAACACCAACCAACAATAACCAAACAACTCAAAAGTCTTATTATGCACGCATTGAGCAGTTCCTTATGCTGAGTGACACCTTACTCTTATAGATTGTAGGGACATCCCAAGTGTGTAAGACACCACCATTTACCACTAAGTAGAGCAGCCTGCTCTAAGGTAGAAGAAATAGACCGTAATTTTCCAGCTTTGCAAATCTGAACAAGAGAACAGAGAGCTTCCAGTGATAAGACTAACTTTCAAAGAAACAAGGTGAGAAGCAGCTATGCATTTAGAAACTGAGAAGACTCTCCAATCACAGTAGCATAACTTAAGTCACATTTGAAGAAAACAATCTCGATTCTCTTGCTGCCCTACTTTAACACTAAGTTTATCAGTGGTTCAGACATGGAGGACAGGTATCAGTTACGCTGGAACAGGAAGACAAAATTGTTTGTATTACCCCAAAATATTATACTTGGATGTAGAATTTCCTGGATTCTAATGGGACCTGAGCAAAAGACAGACTTTTTAAAAAAAATTTTAAATGAGTAAATTGTTACCTGCGTTAATAAAGCATGTCCTCCACTGTCCACTCCATTTTGCAATTTATGAGCTGGTTGTGAGCACTGTGGCATACTCTCTGTCTTACTCCTTGTACTGAGTTGCATGTCTTTGAACTGCAGAACTGAGCTAACAGCTGAAGGCATTAGAGCTTTAATGTCACCAAAAGTAATTACATAAATGTAATTCCTAATTATTCATGTTACTGCTGTCCATATTATTACAGAAGTGCATTTCACTAAGGTCAGAGTATTAAAATCACATAATTTTGAAAATATGACCAGCATCTCAAATATACAAATGGTTGTAGAGTCTCACCCAAAGGTCCTCAGACCCAGGAACTTATTTTTGCCAATGACAGAGTCAAAAAGAATATAAAAAATCAAGAAAAATACATGTGCTATTTCCTTGAATACTCTAACATCTTCTAAACATTTGGCAGACAGATTACTCAAATCAAAGTTTCAGTGGATGTTGTAATGCCGAAAGAATTCCTCTCCCATAATCTTCCCTACTCCCCTGTTGAACCCGCATGAAGTTTTACCATGCACAACTGCCTACGGAAATATATTTAACAGTTTATTGTTATTATTATTTCACAACTTTACATTGTCTTATAAATATTATATTATTTGAGTGTACTTTGGACAGCTACCTGGAATCAAAGGGGTTTTAATCAAGCACAGCAAAATAAATCAGCAAGGCATTTCAGATTTGAAGCACGAAAACAGTCCCACTCAATTACGTGCCTGTTTTGTTACTTTATGCTCAAGTATTTTCCTAGTGTAAAACTAATTTTTTTTCATTTATAAGGATAGTGCCGGAACAGCTTGTGCCTCTGAACTTACATCCTGCAAAATACGGACTAAAAAAAACCTTAAGTCTTAAAAAAATCCTCAAGTCAAACATAAAAGTTGACATTGAATTAGGTAGTTATCTTTATATATTTCATCATAGTTATTTATATTTGATCAATGGACTTTTAATTTAAAGTGAAAGGGCATCCACAGTTTTCCAACTGGAATAGACTATTAGTTTACCATACATGACCGTGACTGCCTTTGCCCTAGCTAAAAGATGGGACCAAAAAAAAGCCAATGGAGCAAAGAATGAATAGGGTTTCGAGCAAATCCTGAGCAAGATCTCTTGTATATGACCCATTTTTAATCTAATAATGTCCTTTAGGTTGTCATATAAAATGCTTTAATGTAACATTTCAGCCTTTAACCACAAGCTGAATGACATAAAATGTGCATGAGTTTTAATGTGGAGCTTTTAGTATACACTTTGATTTTTTTTTTTAAATCACAGATTTTAAAATAGTAGAACATGCCAAGTGAAAATAAGTTTATGGTATGCAATAACATTAACACACCTATTAAGTATTAAAGGCATCAGAATGTTTCTGTGCCAGCTGAAAAATAAGTACAGTCAATGCAAACCGTAGCAAGTTAAAGCCATTTAGAATAATAAAAATATTTATTACAACAGATGTGGAAAAATAATTGCATAGTACGTAAACAGGTCTTGTGGTCCAGTGGCTCAGAAAATCTAAAACGTATTCATATGGGATGGATTCTTTCTCTCTTTTTCCTCGGGAAACACCAGGAGAAGAATTGCAGATGTGGTACTCAAAAGTCACCAGTGTTTTACATTCAGTAACCAATGTCCAATTATAGCCATGTCAATTACTATAGCTCTGCATTAGGCTGTAACATATTCAGGTCTAACTCACATTAGGCTGTCATCAAGTATATCTTTAAAGTGTTTTGCAGTTGCATGGCACAAATGTTGTATCAAGATGTTTACAAGCACTGAGTAAATTCATATTCATATCACTGGAATTCTGGATTTAGACTGGTGTCATGTACAATTTATCTGAAGTAAATGTGAACTGTTTGGCTAGATAGGAGTGGCTGTGCAATCTTCTTTTTCCACCACTGGTGACACCATGTTCCCCGTTCTTCTGATAAGGAGCTTACTGTGCTGCTTCCTGTCAGGATGTTTAAATCCTTAAAGTTTGTTTGTTTTGTATTTAGTGCTTCTTTAATGTAGGCATTTTATAAAAGGAAAATTCACCTTTCTCTTATTTAAAAATAAGATTATATCAATAATAAATACAAATAACTTAAAAAAAAATAAAATCCAGTTACTACTTCAAGGTTAAGAACTTCAGGCTATATCATGTCCTTAGCAGATGTGGAAATGGTGAATTTGCACTTATACGCAAGGCATTAGCACAGACACAAATGTAGCACTATTACAGAGGCTCCTATCAAGTAGTTAGATAAAATCATATATCTGCTGCTCAATATTCTCATTAAAAAACCTTGGCTCTTTCAGAGCTTTGCACATCTGACTTTGTCATAGCACTTGTCCCAGAATGATTGAAATATATAGGAGAAATCAAAAAAGTTACAGATACACTGTAAGTCTGAAACTGTCAGTTCAGAATTTTCGTTTTTTACTTATTCAATGCAAGATGAAAGCTGTACCTTTTTATCTGACTATCTCTACAACATAGTAAGCAATGACATATACCTGAAGACAGCAACAGCACAGGGCATCATCCTTGACAATTCAACAGATTGGTTACTGTTCTTACACTGGGAAAATTACTACTTAAGAGAATTTTTCAAAATAACTGTATTTATAATCTTTAAAAAGGGTACAGGTCTTTTGTATTTTTATGCTTTTAATATTCTTGTCTCCTATGAACAATAAACTAACATAATCCCATTGATGAAGTTATCAACATAACATGCATATTTACCTCAAATTCACAAGTAATTTGGTTCCACACTGACATTTCAATATGTCCTGTGTGACTTCTTGGTGAACTTAGATTTCCAGAAAACAAAGCAAAACATATTACTGACATATCCAAATTAATCTGTAGATATCTAGGGAAAAAAATAAGATGTTTCAGGGAAGCCACAACTATCCTTCTGTATTTTCCATGGAAAAAAATCACAATTATTATTATTATTA
>NW_010231200.1:0-5861 GCF_000690775.1 Eurypyga helias
AAACCATTCTATGATTCTATCAAAAGTACTGATCGTAAAGACACAATTTTCTTCATGTCTCAAAATCCTCAGAAAAGAAGGAATTACAACAAGCAAGTGAGGAATAATCCCTCACAAATGATAGATCTGAACAGGTTTGGGGTTTTGTTATTCTTGGCAGCTGGTCTGTCTTCAAGGATGTCCCTGGTCTGACAGCTGAACACTACAAGGCAGGCAGACTACTGAAGGTCTTTCACACACAAACAGCTGTACATCCCAATGAGCGTATGCAGCCCTGGATTGAAGGCCACGGTCTTCCGATAAACTAAACAAGTCACATTTTACTTGGTGTCTGAAGTCAAAGAGTAAAGATACATCATGCTGGGTCTGGCCCTTTCATTTAAAAGAAGCAAGGTTAACGCTCTACAAAAACCAGAAGGCAACATTCACACTTTGCACTGCATATATGCGAATATAAACCAGATCACAACTCACACAAGGTGGCCCATGACTACACAAACATAGTTCAAAGTGTAGTACGACCCAAAGGCATCACACACCAACAACTGCTGGGGTTTTGTTACAAAAGGGAGAAAGCTAAATGAGAAACCAAAGTCATTTTCTCTACAACAAAAGGTAGAGACTGATTTAAAACTTCTGCTCGGCATTTCTAAATGCTAAGTTTGCTGTGTTCTATTTATTTACAATCTGAAAGATTTGTAATGGTTTTTTTGAGGCTGGCCATTTTCTGCAGACACAGCATTGCACCAGGCACTAGCAACCTGTGAAAACTGCCACCTGCCAAATCTGCTGCTTTGAACGTAATTCCACCTCCTTGCACATCTTGCAGTTATTTTCCCACTTTTCTAAACCATATGCTCCTCGAGATGCACACCAGTACTTGCTTAGCAACAAACTACCAGGTCAGGTAAACTTTTGGCAACTTTAGATTAGTTAATCCATTAAAGCTTGAGGCATCTGAGAAGAGGAAGCCTACCACACGAGTCAGACACAAAACCACTGCCCAATATATCTATATATATATATTCTATATCTATATATTCTATATATGCTCACCTGGGAGTACCTTGCTTAGGAACCTTCATTAGATTAAACATTTCATTTGGTGCAGAGGCACACAAAACGCATTCCCACAGTTCTCCAAAGAGAAGGCACCATTAACACAATGCGACAGGCTGAATCAGCTATGTGAAATTAAGTTCTCCATGACTGTTGGAATGATCTGATCTTTGCATGGAGCACAAAAGGGAAGACGCTACTCAGACGTAAACAGGGAAGGGGCTGGGCAGGAAGGCTTTAACAACAACCTTTACTAATACTTAGAAAGTATTGGACTGATGAGATGGACAGCAGAAGAGTGCTGAGGTGAGGTGTTACTGTAGAGGCACTAAAAGGAAGGAAATGGAGGAAGGAGGCAGAATGAGACGTGGGAACATAAGAATTAAAGGACAATGAGTATGTGAGGGGAGCACACATAGGCCGTGAGCCTTGCCTGGGTAAGCGGAGCCTTCTGTTCGGCCTTGTCATGCCCACACAGTTGTACATATTGCCATCCTTACAACATATTCTGCTGCTGAACATTTACTAAACCAAATAAAGAAAAGGCAAGGGATCAATGAGTGGTCTTAAACCTAGGCTGCTGTCTGTGAGACTACAATTTCACCATCTGCTGATGAAAGCTACTAAGAGCTTTTCTCATTTTGCCCTTCTCTGGTAGGAGATCACAGGCTTCGATTTCTCGAGCCCACAGAGCGCAGGGATGCTGTTACTTCCCGCTGATGAAATGTCAGCTTGACACTAGGATAAAACTTCTGAAAAAAGTATCAGGTTTTCCATTGGCACACTTCCCTGGTCAATGCCGGATCCACATTTCTGCACGACGATGGCACCAGCTGAACTTCACAAGGCTGCCAATGCAGAGCAAGCTCTAGTAACAGGAACAGAGGGAGTAGATAAAAGCAGTCGTAACTACAGTAGGTACCATGATCAGCTATGAGAAGGCCAAATTCTGCCAGGCACTACAAACTGGACAACCTTCCTGAAGCGAGGCAAGGCAGGACTTCTCCACATCCTATCTCAACTCCAGAGGGATGATTGCGCTTGGTGACGGTAACTCAGTTACAAGTTTTGCTGCAACTCTGGCAAATACTTGATAAACTCCATAAATACTGTCACAATAAATATTGCTATTGTGACCAAAACAACAGGAGAAATAGACAGTAGAAACCCATGGAAGCACCAGCTGAAACAGTAATAAAACCAACGGGCAGGTGGTACGTGACAAATTCAGTGTTCTTTTGCCATGACAAGTGCATGCACATGCACCCGACTTTTTAAACACACAGGGTCATTTGCAAGGGATATTAAGCAGGCGCGAAGGTAGGAATTTGGAAGACTGACAGCATGCAGATGACTTCTACTGCAAAAGAAAATATGTAAACTATTGCAAAACACAAGTGTTCAAATATTTTGGGTTTTAAACGTAAGGTTAGATTAGGAGGACCATGGGCAAAACACTGCTTTACTAGTGCAAAGGCCAATTATGCTTGATTGTAAATATACGGAAATCAAAATTTAGCACCATTATGTTCCTCATAACCATGCACCTAGTGCTGAGAGCAAACACTAAATGTGACATTCAGCAATGTCCACGACGCACGCGTTAGCAGAATACAGAGTTTTGTTTCACTACCAGCAGGTGTCTGATCAGCCATGGTTAAAAATCTCCTTGTGCACAAACCAAAATCTGCCAGGCCCTTCACTAACTGGTGGCAAGCCAGGGGTTCTTTTGCTGCTACTTATGATATCAAACTTCTTCTATAAGTTACAGGTTGAGTGAATCGCTACCGTAGTGGTTCCCTTGACATCCTCTCAAATGTAAGAACCTAGCTGGCTACACTGGAGAGTGTCTGAATTCCTGTGAAGTCAAAAATAAATCTTTCCAATAGACACGCGGCCCTAGAATTTCTCACCGTTGTTCCAGTTTCTGTTAAGCTTTATTTTCCTCACTCTTCACGTCTTTAGGATACGCTGAGGATCAAATATTCTAACTTAGTTGAGAGATGCGTAGTACAGCAACAGAGAAGCCAGCAGTGCTAACTTCAAATTACTTCTGCTAACCTTGGAGCTGGCAGGAAGAAAAAAAATATCTGAAATGCCCTCAGTCTTCAGGAATACTTATTTTTTTCACACTCATTTCCTCAGAGCTCCAAGAGACTGTTACAACAGCTACGTGAAGTAAGCAAAGCGATCCCAAAAGGCGGTTTTCAACAGGCCAGCTGTTCTCACGCCGGCCACCCGAGGCAGGGAGCAGCGCAGCCACCGCAGCAGCTCTGCACAGCAGCCCCAAGAAGCAGGGTAAGGCCGAGTCCGGGCAAGACGGGTGCGAAGGCGGCGAACAGTCACGACAGCTTCATCTCGCATCTGTGCTCCGCCGCTGGTTTCCAACCCTGCTATATAGTGTGTACTTCAGGGGCCTGACGAAGCCCCCCGAAGGCTGCACCAGCTTGGGTTGAGATGAACAAAGACAGCAGAGACTCAGGAGCGTTTACCCACTCTCCTCCTCAGGCACAAAGCACACGTTCTCCTATTCCAGTCCCTAAAACCATGGAAAGCACATCAAGCACACTTTCTTCCGGAGAGGGTGGGGAGGCACTGGGACAGGTTGCCCAGAGAAGCTGTGGATGCTCCATCCCTGGAAGTGTTCAAGGCCAGGCTGGATGAGGCTTGGAGCAACCTGGTCTAGTGGAAGGTGTCCCTGCCCATGGCAGGGGGGTTGGAACTGGATGGTCTTTGAGGTCCCTTCCAACCCAAACCGTTCTGTGATTCTAAGGACTTCTCCTGGTAAAAGAGTGGCAATAAGCCACACAACCAAGAAACCTCCTGTTCTTTATTTAGGACGCCTTTCGTGTCTGCTGTCTTCTTATACATGTGGAGGTTTGCGAAGACAGCAACTACTTCATTTCAGCTAACTGAAAACACAACCTGAGCAGCTTGTCAGCCACATGGCAATCTCTGCCCAAGCTGTTGTGCTCCTTAATCTAATTCCCGTTAACCCAATTTATTGTCTTAAAGTGCTGTCTCACTTAACACAAGAACTTCATTCAAGATTACTGCTAAAATACAGCTCAAATCTGAGTGTCTCATTCCTTCTAAGAGGTACATCTGAAGCTGTATCTACACAGGCAGATGCCTACACAGCCTTTGTAAACACAGCACGCTGCCAACGGATTTTCCTAAAAAAACCCAAAACCAAATAAAACACACCAAACTGACAGTAGTCGATAACCTTGTAAACACCACCAGTACTTCCCTTCTTTAAGTAAGGAAAGTCCAGGAGTTTTGGCTGTGCATAGCCTCTAAGCTCTGCATCAGGATTCTGAGACCTTCACACAACTGCTCACACAGCGCTGCAGAGGCAGGGAGGTTTGCTGGCCAGTACTTATTGCAAAATGGAATCAAATCATTAACTTGTGGTGGGAAGAGGGAAACCTATTTCCAAGAAGGGATACTTGTTGCAGACTTTTTCATACGATTTCATCCTGAATAGCAGCAGAGTAACCACTACATTAATCTTGCTGGATGCTGCAGTTGTGTTCCACCCCTGCTCCTGCTACTTAAAGAGTACAAGGTAAGTATTGTTAGCTTCCTTTACCGCATGATTGAATTAACGAATGGTATGTGTACTCAATATATGCTCAGGCTTTCAATATGGGATTTGTGTACCAAGCCAGTCATTGCATCTGCTGAAGCCACAATGAAATACCACGTGTCTTCAACTACCACAGCGATCAGGGCAGCGCAGTTTTGAGAACAAACCGTTTATAGATGTGAATCACTGAGGTCTCATATAATACCTTCTGATGAAACAAAACTGCATGGAAGAAAACAAGAAGCAAGCTCATTTTCTAAGTGAATCCTTTAAAACAGAATCCGTTGCTATTCTTGGACTACAGGGCAGCCCATGATTTTGCTCTCCAAGAAGTACACAGTGATGACTGGGATGCCAAATTCTACATTCACTCAGCAAAAGGTCGTCTTTTAAGTCTTAAAACTACTTCATTATTAGTTTTCTCATTTGTCACACCTCATGAAAGTAAAAAGGGACACCAACAAAACGCAGGTTTGACTTCTCTCTCACACCAGTGACATTAAGAACTTTGCTTATCAAACTCAGAGAAATTATCCATGAATAAAGCAGTACGACTGTATACATCAACATGTCCTGAAGCATTTTCTAAGGGATTTAAGAAATAAAGTTCCTTAAATGATATCATTAGCAACGTGTACTTAAAAGCAACAAAAGCTGTGTGCAAAGTGGTAAAATACCAGACATTAATGCCATTAAATAAGCCTTACCAGACCATCACAATTGCTAATAGCAACAGAAGCTCCAGGGATGTCAGTTATGTCTCCCACATAGGCGCAGTTGGTCCACAGGGGCTCCCTCTTCCACAATCTCTCTGCAGCAGTTCTAGCCTGACTCGTGTTACCGGCATCGCTTCCAGTTTCCACCAAGTCTTCGTACCACTCCACTACGGCCTCGGGAGCCACTAAGCGAGTGTTGGGTTTCAGACGGAGATGGAATTCCCTTCCGAATGCAGTGACGTTAAAATACAGCTGTTTGGGGCTCAGGGATACCTCCCGCGCTGATCTTCTTTGGTGACTTGCAGAGAGGATATTGGAGACGTAGCTTCCGTCTGCATTGGTACTAATTGGAATCACTAACCCATACGGACTCGGTCTGCTTTTTCGTAATTCTGTCAAAAGAAATACCCAAAACCAAACTAAAATTAGAACAAGAGCATGGAATGAGCCTGAAGATCAGGTGTGCAGCTAGAATCATAGAATCACTGGGCTGG
>NW_010231201.1:0-5441 GCF_000690775.1 Eurypyga helias
TCCAATTCTCTTTCCCATCCCACTGTTGGGAGTGGGCAGCTCTGTGATACTTGATTGCTGAATGAGGCTAAATCACAACAGAAGCCCATGGAGTATAACAGATGGCAGTAATTTTTTCCTGTTGTAAAGAAGTTTTATTATAAACAACATTACCTTGTCTGGCTAGCCAGCTGTCTAGTCAACTTACTTCCTAGCCAGAAGAGAGGGGAAAAAAAAGGGAAATTGTCGGCCTAATGAACTATGAGCATGCAAAACGTGATGCTGTCCCCAGTGAGCCAAGACTGGAAGTTGTTTCGATGTCCATAGGCTCAAGGAGCTGTAGTCTAGTTTTTCCTCTTGGAAGGCTAGATGGGAAAAGCAGCCAGAATTGCAAGAAAAATTTCAAAACTTTAATGAGGAAGTCTTGAACTTGTATTTTTTGGGGGTATGAACTGGGTTCAGCTATGTGTAGTAACACTTGAAAGACAATGTGAGTAGGAGGTGGAGAGACATCTTGCCTCATGGGAGTTACCTGGCTAGCTAAGGAAGTGTCGCTTTGGTATAGTTTAACTCTAGATCTGCACTATACTAGTTCTTATCTTTTGCCTTCCTGCTTTCGCTTTGTAATCCAGATCTTGAGCTTTTGCTTTGATAGTATGTTTGCTGTATTTTTCACTCTCAACTGCCCCTGTTTGAGTCCATTCCAAATGAAGCTGATCAATTCTTTGTACAAACTTCTGAGGAGACAAATCTCATGTAACTGGTGAATGCAGGCAGCCACAGAGAATCATGTATAACCATTTACTGGGACATAATGAGAGGATTTAAAAGTTAGAGGGTGCCACTTGCCATGTTATAGAGGTAATACAGAGGATATTGTGGCCAGCTCCTTGATTGTGTCAGATTTTTTCTTGCAGAGGGAAAGAATCTCAAGACAGAGACATATATTACAGCTCCCTGAGTCATCATATAGACCCTGGTCATTTGGACGCTGCTTAGTAAAGAGACAGGAAGAAAAGTGGTGTTTGGGTTTGTGGTTTTTTATTTTTCCCCCTTAAAGGCTGTAAGAAGAGACACCTAAGTAAAGGAAGACCTTATCTTAAAGTTTTTTAGGATAAGAAGAAACATTAGCCACTATAGTATATACATGAATATATCCCAGAGTCTAGTTTACTTTGTACTTTTAAATTATATCACCAGAATGAATGACTAAATAAAAGTCTGTTGTTCACAGGCATGGAGTGCAGCTTGCTGAATAAACTCTAGCACTTTTTTTGCCAGTAAGCATCATGGCAGATCAGCATAAGAAAGAGCAAGCCACTGATATGTAGTGAATCCTCTAGGCACAGCAACGAACACATGTACACCCACTGATGAGCAACCAAATTCTTATTCCTTAGAAAAAACACCTTTCAAATTTAAAGGTTAGAAATTCAAATATATTCATATATAAATATGCAAAACCTACAGGATAAGCTATTTACAATGTACTAACTCCTGTACAAATACATTTGGGTTCTTTGATTTCCTCAGATGGACTGTAAATGTAAATCTCTGTTTCCTGGGGATGGACAAACCCTTCACCATGCTTTTAAAAAATTTAAAAGATATTTGATCTCTTTCACCACTGTTACTCTTGGTAACTATCCCACAGCTTACTGAAATGATAATTTCCGGACTGTTTTTCCCAGCTTCCTCTATGGGTTTTGACACCTCACTGTGTTCAGGTTTCTTTCCAACACAGTTGGCTCAGAAGATGAGAGGGAAAACACAAGGACTTTTTTCTTCCCTCTTCTTCCTTCTCCTCTTTCTTCTCTTTCTTTCTCAACTTACCTCTACATTGGAGCTATGGAAATGTGGTAAATGGACACCAGTTATGGTAAAAAAAAGGTTTTGGGAAAATAATTGAATATTTTTCAGTGAGGATGAAAAAATCAAGTTGAAGTCCTTGCCAGGCAATGGATGATGGCAAGTTGCATCTGTGCCTGAAGTCACCTGAAAGTCACGCTTTATTTGAGATAGTTGGAAGTGTAAGGACCTGTCTTTACCTCTCCTCTCCTTGAGGGATATTTTAATGCTACCTGTGGAGTAGGAAAGCAGAACTGAATTATTCTGGCTATGGAGACTTGTTTTACATGGAGAATTGCCCAGGATGGTCATTCTGTTGCTGCCTGTGACTGACAAATGTGATTTTCACCCTCTGTCTGCAGACAGGCACAAGAACCTATTGTAATGGATTTGAGGACTTTGTTTCAATTAAGTGCAGACGTATGTTATCATTTGCACAAGTGGGAGCTTTGGCCAGAGACCTTAGGAGGGTGTAAAGGCATCTCTGCTATGGTGACAACATTCCACTTCTCCTTGGCTTCTAATTTATTTAAATTGCCTTGCTTTCCTCCTCCTCTGAGGTATGCTTTGTGGATATCCCACAATAACTGCCCTTGGCCTTCTGAATTCAAGATTATTACTATTTTGATGTTAGTTAAATATTTGCATTGGCTGTGATTAGGGTAAGGTTGAGCTGGTAGATGAAGGCTGTGAAGTTAGGTATGCCAAAAGAAAGCTATAACATACTGATTTCCCAGAACAAAACAGTGAAGGTTTTAGGGCAGATTTCTGGGTTAATGCTATTTGGAAGGAACATGTCTTTGCATATTCTAATTCAAAAGTTTGCTGCCTTAACGCTTTGCTGCAGAATTTTCCTAGCTTTTTCCAAAGTAAATTTCTGCAAGATGGTTTAACTTTTGGGTGTGGTGTACATTTCTTTTGTGTGCTTTGTTTTGCTCTTTTTTTTTTTTTTCCTTAATTGTGTTGTCACCATGTGATGATTTACTAGCTCTTTGGAAAGATACCATTATTTTCCCAGCTTTGTCATCGGTTGGTCTTTTTTATGTATAACTATGGAAAGAATTTCCTTTATTTCTGGAGAATGTTGATGGAAAATCATAGAGATTGTGTCGATGGATCTAACTTACAGATGATATACATTTATAAACCTTGGTGCACATAATGTAAGCTTTGTCAGATAATGCTGTAATAATCCTCATTAAGTAATTTGTTGCAACACCAAAACACAACATCTTTTTGCCTGTTATAACTTTAACTTTGCATCTCAAGATTATCACACAGCTAGCAAAGCATTTTCCCTTTTTTGTCCTTTTTACACAGAAGGTAAGCACTCTGATCCACTCAGCTCTCTGACTGATTAATCATAATACGTTCTCCAATTTTTGTTGATTCCTCTATGGTCTGGTTGATACTTTGAATTTTATTGTCCACTATTCTGTTTCTTTTGGAAGCTCTTATCCACAGTTTTTGCCAGCTATCTCCAACCCTCTGGGAGGCCCTGTCTGCTGAAGCAATGCCACTTTTCTGCCAACATGTTTTCAGATGAATGGGAAACAATTTTTGTAGTTGTTGTTTTATATTTTTCTTGCTTTATAGTCGACTCCATTGCTCTGTTGCTGAAGGCTACTCTAATAGAGACTCAAAGGGAACAATAAGGAATATATACTGCTCACAGGGAAGGAATGCACTACAAAATTGACATCTCACCTTAGTCACGTCCACGTGCTGGAGCTGAATCATGCTGCTTCTTTTGGCCACTCTTGCAGGTCTCTGCTGTAAAAGAAGTACACAGAAAATAAACCCACCTCTGTTGGTCAGTTTTAGGATTTGCTTCATGCTCTAATACTTTCTTCTCAAAGACATCTCTCTAATAGCATGAACATGCAGAGTGTTAAGGAGAGCTAAACCAATTGTGACACCACTTTCATCCTGGGAGTCTCCCAGAGAATGCTAGTAATTGAACATCAATAGCCTGGTGACTTCTGGTGTTGCTTTACAAGGCTGGGAAAAGAAGCCAACCAAGTGTGCATGTGCAGTTATCAATACTCCTCTGTCAAATTTGGAATGCAATTTTGCAATTGAATGCAAAAGACACTTTCTTCCTCCTGCTGGCCTTCCGTATGTTGTGCTACTAGAATTATACAAAAGTGTAGAAAGATTAGTGTGCATTTGTTAATTTATTTATTGTGAACATAGACCTAGCTTATCTTTGTCACTTTATTATCTTTGCAGAATACCAAGGATGCCAAATAAAGTTAAAATTAATCATCACACAAGTGTTATTCAGCATGATTGTGGTTTTAGTGCATCAACAGTGCCTGACACATGAAAGGAAAGATTTTACGAGCAATCTGGAGGAGAATAATGAAGGATTTTCTTGGATGATACAGTAAATTCTTCCTAAGAGGGAAAAACATAATAGGAAAAAAGTATGTTTGAAAATGGAATCTATCCAATAGGCGGATTGGAGTTAACTTGTTGAAACTGAATATGAGATAATTAAGAGGATTGAACTAAGTTGTGAAAGAGCCTGTAGAGAGGAAGTAAATCCCCAGTGTGCAAGGCACTCGATGAGAAAGTGATTCAGAGAGATGTGAGAATCAGGAGAAATGATCACCAAGCATTATTGCTAGCTATGCATGGGATAAAAGCTACAGGAAAAGTTTGCAGTATTTGAACTTTGGTGGGAGCTTGGAGATGGAAGGGTTGCCTCTCCATAGCTAAATATGTTTTGCAGGGAGAAGCTGTAACATGTAGCAATGATGTCGATGTCAGGACTGAAGAGGTTCACTTTGAAGATGATACTCTATACCAGACATATGATACAGTAGTATGACAGTACTCATGGCTGTTGAGAGATAATGTAGTGATGAAGCTTTGCAGAAAAATGTTGATGGAACTTTTATAGCCGTGTTCAGCTTGACATGAAACCAGTTATTAGATCAGATAGACATGATTACATTTAGAATTGCGTGAGATAGGTCTACCGAATTAAGGTAGATCTTTGAACAGTCTTCAGGAGGATGATAGTTTGATTTATGATTGTAGATGATATAAGTCATATCTAAGGTAAAAGGAAAATGAAGAAAACCCTCAAAATCTGGAAAAGACAGAAATGAGATCTTCAAAAGGAAATAATGAATACGTGGGACATAAAGATGTATGAACAAATTACTTTTGGCATCACTGAAAGAATAAAAAAAGGAATGTGACTTGTCATGGGTTCAAAAAGAAAATTTTCCAGTTTTGCTGGTAAAATAGACTTACTTTTTGCACTTTATTTTATGTTTGTTCCTTGTAATCTAAAAATATTTTCTTTGGATAAATTTTTGACAGTTCAAAAATGAAATATATTTCAAATAGAACCAGTGCAATGTGCAAGTCTTACTATTTCATGCTGAAATTATTTTAATAAATAGCAGCTGCAGATTTAAATGTGGTGTAACCGCCACCAACAGTCACTGGCAGAGGTGACCAGCTCCAGTGCAGGTGTGTTGCACAGCAGAGTGGAGGATCATGGCAGACAGAGGGGTTTTTGAGCCAGAGCAACCTCAGGGGTGTGGAGAGACCTGCCAGGAGCCAGCAGCTTACACCAGAGCTGCTGACAAGGCATG